>NC_030422.2:27225099-27275099 GCF_001660625.3 Ictalurus punctatus
AAATTAAATAAAGTAACAATAGAAAATAAACAAATAACTTAAAAAAACTAAAATATATAAATCAATAACTAGTTTACCCACAAATCAAAGGGAAAAGCTATCCCATAATAAATACTATTTGTTCTTGCTAATTTCCTGACCAATGATTTGTTGTTAAGACCATTAAAAGCTTAATATTTTGTCATTTTTGGCTTGACGCATTTTTTTTAACTTATTTCTTTTATTTATTAATTTTTTTGCCAGTTATTATTTACACTTATTATTTACTTATACATTTTTTTTCAATCAAACAAGCAGCTGCAGGGTCATTCTGAAAAAATATGGTGAGCTAACTAGAAAAAAGTTCCCATTTCTAATTATGTTTTCATATTACATTTGGAAAGTGTAACTGTAATGAAATTCCTTTTGAACAACTAATGGATATTCTTGAGCTTTAATGGGGTGCCATTACTTTCACTGGCGGTTAGTGTTACACCAGTAACACCAATGACAAATTTCCATTAAAGATATATTTATATTTTCCAAGATGGCATCAAAAGCATCTTAAAGCACACATCATTAATCACGTCAGCATCGATACTGTACATTATTCTATTAAATCATTTATTTTGGTAAAAAAAATAATAATAATAATCTTACAGGAAGATTGAATGGTGTAACTCCAAGTTATCTGATTAGAAAAAAACAAATATTTAAAGTAAATTTTGAACTTATAGTGTGTGGAGGGGAGGCTGTAGTGGTGCTGGTTGAAATGGCCATTCGTTGTTCTGAACTTTGACCCTGGAAACACTCTAAAAGCACACTTTCTTTCATACTCTGCAGTACGAAATCAAACAGAAACAATAGAAACAGAGCAACAAGGCTTGGAACTTAACAATACGAACATGCATGAAAAGACTTCGAAATGAGAAAATGAGACAGCAGGATATAAAGAGACAAACAAATTAAGGACTAAACACAGAACAGGTGCAAACCTTAGGAGAACAAACAAATGATAAGACAGGCGTAGAGACAGGATCAAAAACAAAACAAGTGCAAATAGCAAACCAAGAACAAGGCCCATGGAGGACAGAGAAGAAGAGAATTTTGTGACAGCTGCTGACTTTCTACTTCGTACTGACTCCAAAACTACAGCAAAAGCAAACAAATCTCTTCATCACTCCGGTTAAACCAATCCGTATTTCATCTTCGTTACAGACGATAATAACTCTAATCTCGATCATAGCAAGCTGTGCCAGTTAGTTAGCCAGTAGTAGCTGGGTGCTAATTTGTTTTCATAGAAGTAAAAGCGCTCTGGTCAGCGGTTTTAAATAAATAAATAAATAAATAAATAAATAAATGAATACATGAATGGCTGGATGGATGAATTAATGCATAAACAAACAAACAAACAAACAAACAATTAAAAGACAAGGCAAAACAACACAATGAAGGTTCCAGATCCACCACGAACCAGAGGGATAAAACAAAATAAAATAAAATAAAATAAAGGATAAGGTAAGGTAAGACAGGACAGGAGAAGAGAAGACAAGAGAAGACAGGACATGATAAGACAAGAGAGGACAGGACAGGATAAGACAGGACAAGACAAGAGAGGACAGGAGAGAACAGGACAAGAAAGGAGAGGACAGGACAAGGCAAAAGAGGACAAGAAAAGAGAAGCGAAGACAGGAGAGGACAAGATAAGGTAGGACAAGAGAAGATAAGGCAGCAGAAGACAGGAAAGGTGAGGACAACACAAGAGAAGACAAGACAGGATAAAGCATGACAGGACAAGACAGACCAGACAGAAAAAGACAAGACAGGACAGGAGAGGACAATACAGAACATGACAGGACAGTGCAAGACCAGACAGGAGAGGACAAGACGAGAGAGGACTGTGACCCTGTGCAGGATAAAGCAGTTACTGAAGATAAATAAAATAAAATAAAACCAGATCAACTATTAAAGCACTTTAATCTGGAGATGGTTCTTTAATTCATCTGTGAAATTTCAGCTGTGAAACCTCCACAGTGTATAATTCCATATTAACCACACTGGCCAATCGGCACATGTTCGGCTACTTCTTAATTTGTTTCTGAAAGAAAGTTCTAGCAGACATCTGATACCATATCTTCATAATCCACAGCTCTGTCTCTACACCACGTGCAAACGTCCACACAGCTGTCACATAGTTCAACACACATCGCTCATAGAGCGTCCTAATAGTGTCATAGAAAATATAGCGGTGCTTCATGGTTGCCTCGACGACCAGAGAAAGGAAGCCGTCAATAGCGTGAGCTGTCACTCGTCACGTTTATTGGAAGAGATGCTGTTTCTGCCTGATTTGATTCGTTCCTCTATTAGTGACCTGCGTTGCCATCAATCCTTCAGTCCTGAATATCTGATTTCAGATACACACAGTGACAAACCTGAAGGGTCTGATATTCAATTTAATATTTACCATCATATTCCTTCTTTTATGCATCAATAGACTGACATTTAACACGTGAAAATATCTTAAATATCGTTCAAAGTAGCTACTATTTCCTATACACAAACGATTACAGTACTTTTTTTCTTTTCGCTCTTTTCAAATTTCTTGAAATCATTTTGTTCATTTTGTACGACTAATTGCTGACGTCCACATTATCGAGTCGGTGCAAAAACATTTTCGATTTCCAGACGTTGGTTTTTGCAGCACGAAGTGAAATGTTACAGAAAAACGTTTGTATGTCAGTGAAGAAAAAGCAGCGTATTCAAACTGGTCTAGAGCAGAGGGTCGTCACAACAAATACTGACTCGGGTTCGTTTATTACCGTTTACTGCTGTTTAGAGAAACATTGCAGGAACAGTGTAGAAACATTTCATGTCATTATCTTTGAAGGCATCTTTGCTCTACAGCGTAAACAATAGATAGAGTGCATATATATATATATATATATATATATATATATATATATATATATATATATATATATATATATATATATATATATATAAAACACGTTATGCTTGTTTTTCATGTAATGCGTACGATTTTATATTATTATATATCATATTATTTCTACTTAACTCATTATTTTTAAGCTATTATCTTTTATTATTATCGATTATATTTTTAGATATTGTTTTGTCTGAATAGTTCATTATATTTGGAGCTATTATCTCATTATTTCTGCCTAATAACTTGTTATTTTGAGTTATCCCATAATTTCTGATAAATAGCTGATTTTTTTAGTTATTATCTCGGAATTTCACTGTAATAAATTAATATGCTTCGAGTTATTATCTCATTATTAACTCGCTTGTTTGTTATTTATCTCATTATTTCTGCTTAATAGTTCATTCTATTTTGAGTTATAATCTCATTGTTCTGGCTTCATAACTCATGATTTTGAGCTATAATCTCACACTTTTTGACTCAATAGCTCATTGAGCTTTTAATTATTATCCCATTACTTCAACTTAATAGCTCATTATTATTATTATTATTATTATTATTATTATTATTATTATTATTATTATTATTATTATTATTATTAGATATGATCTCATTATTTTGGCTTAATAACTCGTTATTTTGAGTCATAATGTTTTCTATTTGACTCATTATTATTATTATTATTATTATTATTATTATTATTTTTTTTTTTTAGCTATTTTCTCATTATTTCTGCTTAATAGCACATTATTATTATTTTGAGTTAATATATATACATGTATAAACATCTTAGACATTAATTTCTAAAAAGATGCACATTTATCAGCCAACAGAATAAGAAAATTTAAATAATCTTAATTTTATCTTTGATTTAGAATTCTCTCTTAAATATAGATATATTTCTCCAGAATTGACTAATATATCGCAGTGTTCATTATCACGGTGTCAAATTCTACTAATATTTCTCTAAATTACATTGTTTTTCAACATATTTAAGTAAATGAAGCCTAGTTCTAGATTTTTTTTTTTTTTTTTTTACTCATTTCAAGCTTAGATTTGTCTTTTTTTTATTTTAGAAAGAAGTAAAATGATAGAACCCATAGAGCATGAACTGTGTACAGTATAAGCACTAAAACCAGTTGGAATAATATGATATTTTAGATAATAATCTCATAATGAGAAATATTACACGATGTTGTGTTTATTGGAGATATGTTCACTTACTACGATGCCATTTTTTGTACGTCTCTGAATTTCACCGGAATTTTACATATATGTGTTTTACATATATATATATATATCATTTTTTTTCTGCATGTAATTTCTGACGAGTCATTTCTTTTCATATGTAATGCTTGTGTTTTTCTTTTCTCCGTATGTAACACGTTACAGCTCATACGGTTCTCGTGCAGCCCTTTTCACAGTCCGCAACGTGTTTTATTTATCCTCCTCGTCGTCTCACGCGATTGATTTATTTCCACGTTCGTTATTCACGCAGAGGTCATGCCGTCCACAGGACGTCGCGTGTTTACCTATAGAACACAACATGGCGGAATGTTCCTTCATTTATTTTCCACGTGATATCAGATATGTCGTATGAAACACGTATGAAACACACGCGATTATTCCATTACGGTGTCCTGTATCCTGTTTATATGTTCATCCTGTGTCCATTCGGGTTTCCCTCTGGGTTCTCTGGTTTCCTTCCACATTCCCAACAAACATGCTAATACGTGGATTGGCGACATTAAATTACCAGTAGACGAGTGTGTGTGTGTGTGTGTGTGTGTGTGTGTGTGTGTGCTTGAAGCCCTGTGTCCTATCCCATCTCACGCAGTATTCCTGGCATACACTGTGGATCTGCTAGGACCCTGACCAAGATAAAATAAAGCGCTTACGGTAGATGAATGATATCAGTGATCTAAGCAGAGACGCAGCTGCATGCATGCCTTAACTTGGCGTATTGTTAAACTTTATTGTTTTCTATTTGATTTCCTTTAATGTGGTCTATTATACATAATAGAAATGCCTTGAAATGCAAATGACTACAATAGAGGGTTTAGACACACGTAATACACACTACACACCACACACACACACACACACACACACACACACACACACACACAGAGCTCTTGGTTTTGGTTTGACCGTATTGTCCAGACCTGAGGCAGAGAGAAAAAAACAACAGAGAGACGGAGACGGAGAAAAGTGCTCTTTTGTGGTTTGTGGAATTTGTGGTATTGTTTATATAATCCTCATCTCCATAACTGCACTTGAATGCCGGTTCTCTTCAAAGGAATTCTCTCCTTTTTCCTCTTCTCTCTCTCTCTCTCTCTCTCTCTTTTTTCCCTCTTACACTCACTCTTGTTTGCACTCCCTCTGTCTTTATCTTTCACAGTCTCCTTCTGCTTTCTTTTTCTCTTTAGCCTTCTCTCTCTCTCTCTCACACACACACACACACACACACACACACACAGGTTGTTTGCAGATGAGAAATTCCAGGCTGCACTGCATGCTCATGTGTAACGGCAGAGCCCTAAGGTAATGCAGGACCCCTTCTGTTCACCATCTCCCCTAATGTAATTACACGTCTCTCCACTACAACTCCACTATTCTCTACATTTTTCACTCTGACTCCAGTTGGGTTTTCTTTTCTTTCTTTCTTTCTTTCTTTCTCGCCCTGCGTGGTCTTTAATACGTCCATGTAGGACACCTTTTGTCACATTTCTATAGCATGCAGGAAAAGCAGGAACTGGAGTTTAAAAAGCTTTCCATCTTGTGTGCTTATAATGCAGATCCTGCCTGCGGAGTTGAGTCGAGCTACAGGCAAAAACAGCAATATAGTCGTGTGGGAAAGAAAGAAAGAAAGAAAGGGAAAAAAATCTGTGTTTGTGACTCCATTTCGTTTCAGTACTGTAATTGCAGTCGTGCTGTACGTATGTGAGCTGAGACAGAAGACAGAAACACGTGCAAAAAAAAAAGAGAAAGAAAAAAATAACTGAGTCTGTAGTGAATTTGGCAGCATTAATGGAGCAATAGGAGGAGGAGGGATGGAAATGTATGGGATTTGCTTGAAAAAGAACAGGGTGGAGTGGTTTTAAGGAGCAGCGTAAGGGCTCGGGACTGGCAGAGCCAGATATGACACATTGTAACTGAACGCTTTAACTTGGGAGCAGGAAAAATTCACTTTTTTTTTTCTATTCTTTTTTTTTTTTTTTTTTTTTTTTTACATTTAAGTGACTGCTATGAGTGATGATGTGTGACGGTGTGAAAAAAACAAAAAACAGCACGATCAGCTTGAGAAAAGACAAGCATGTGACCCGTGGTCGCAGTAGGAAGCATAAAAAAAAAAAAAACAGATTCAAAAGTCAACAAACTGGTCCAAACCACGTTCTTGCATTAAAGCGGCGATTCGCAACCCTTACAGAAGAGTCACACAAACTTCACATGATTACTAACATGTGCTTTTTATCCACGCCATGTTATGTTGCAAACTATTTTCTCATGCGGTCTCCTTGTTCCAACCCCCCCCCCCCCCCCCCTCCCCCTCCATGTGATCACTGCATTTTTTCTTGAGTTCACGTGCAGGGTGAAATTCAATTTCATGTGTTCCTTCACACGTGGCTGCGTGCTGTTATAGGAAAATCAATAATCGGTAATGGTGTGGTGTGATACAGCCTCCTCTGTGCTGAAGACTTTCCCGTGTTGAAACTTTGTAAAGCATCACCATTATTGAAAAGCGCTGACAACCGAGACTCCTTCTGTGAATGTTAAACAAATGTGAGTGTTTCCTAACAAAAAAAAACAACCCTTCACCATGTCAACGATGACATGTTTCACTTTTATGTTAAACGAACATATGAGAACGAGTGCATTAATATAAACTTAGTTACGTCCTCGAAAATCTGCCAAATGTTAATAATGGATCACAAATAAATAAATTAATTAACAAAAATTGCATTGCGTTTTTTTTTATTATTATTATTATTTAGTTCTGCCCTGAGTAAGCTATTTCACATAACAGACATTTACTGTTATTGTTTAGTCCACAAACAGGGATGGGAGGGTTACTTTAAAAATGTATTCTCTTACAGTTACAAATTTCTTCATTAAAAATATAATCAGTAACGTGATCCAAGTTTCACAATATGAAATGAATGTAATCGGATTACTTTTGCATTATTTCAAGGTCACATATGTCACATATTTAGAGCTTATTTGAGAGCTTAAAAACATGTTCAATGTTTGGATTTGTTCTAATAAATAATAAAATAATAGATCACTGTCCCTGATTGCAGGTAAAATTACCTCACAAAAGTTAGGGCAAACATGTTATAGTTTTCCAAAAAGAAGACACCTGTTTTTTGTTTGTTTGTTTGTTTGTTTGTTTGTTTGTTTGTTTGTTTGTTTTGGGGGGGGGGTTGGTCCTTAATAGCCTTCAAAACAGCGTTACTATGAATTACTTTACTATGAAGTAGTATGATACTATTAGTATCATATATATATATATATATATATATATATATATATATATATATATATATATATATATATATATATATATATATATATATATATATATGATACTAATAGTATCATGGTACTATTATATAGTATACTATACTATACTGATATACTATCATAGTAGAGAATATAAATATATATATATATATATATGATACTAATAGTATCATGGTACTATTATATAGTATACTATACTATACTGATATACTATCATAGTAGAGAATATATATATATATATATATATATATATATATATATATATATATATATATAGTTTCAATAGTTTTCACTTTGCCCACGTTTTACATTTTTCCCCTACGTTCTTCTGAATGCCCGTGGAATAAAATTAAATATTAGATGCCACGAGTGTACCTTCTGCATCATTCACACATTTGAATGGCCATGTAATATGAAGCAATGTGATAACATGGAATTAAAAATGACCTTATATGACCATGGGCATTGTTTCGACTCAGGACAGCTGGCGTTTGCTGCTATTGTCAAGCAACTGTTTGACGCCGTACACAACAGCACTTCACCTTCACCTGTTCGCTGAGAGTAGGTTAACGGTTGAGGGGCAGGCATTTGGCCAGTTGCTGCTGTAAGCCTTTAATAATCGACCGATCGGTGTGTGAGAAACACGCACACACATGACGCAGTATAAGACCGTAAGCACATCATAATGAAACTAAAGCTGAATCCTGGACATTTTCTCACATTTAGAAATCCTCTACCAAATTAACTTTGTGTAAAATTTATCTGCGCGTGCACCAGGAGGTTGCTCATGTGAGTCACGACTGGCAAGCGAGAACCAGAACTATAATCAAGCAGCTGTCTGTATTGTGTCATGTCAAAAAGATACTTTGTTTGTTTGTTTGTTTTAAATGAAAAAGAATTGTAATCCTGATTGTATTCCCATTTTTTTTACTAAACGTACCTGTAATCTGATTCATTTGTGTTTACAGTGTTTACAACGGATTACAGTTACCAATGTTTTGTATTCTGATTATGTAACGCCATGTTGTGTATTCCATTACTCCCCAAGCCTGTCCACAAGACACAGTAACAAATGAATACACACAAACGAACCAGTTCAAAAGTTTACGTACGCATGATTCTTATCATTGTGTGTCGTTACCTGGATGATCAACTACAACAACGTTTTGTGAGAGTTCTTCATGAGTCCCTTGTTTGTCCTGAGCAGTTAAACTACCCACTGTTCTTCAGAAAAATCCTCCAGGTCCTGCACATTCTTTACTTTTCCAGCATCTTCTGCATATTTGACCCCTTTCCAACTGAGGGACTCGTACACAACTATTACAAAAGGTGCAAACATTCACCGATGCTCAAGAAGGCAATATGATACGTTAAGAGCCAGGGGGGGTGTAAACTTTTGAACAGAATGCTTAGTGCAAATTGTTATTATTTTATCTTCTGGGAAACATGTAAATAGCCTATGTAGCTTCTGAAGGGCGGTACTAAATAAAATAAATAAATAAATAAAACATCCTGCTCAAAAGAACAAACATCTGCGAGGAAAATTCGCATGCTTTCATTTACAGTACGTTATAGTCGCTGTTCCCTCACTAGCCTCTCTTTTTATCTCTCTCATGAACATAATAAGGCAAACCACTGAAAGAACAAACTCTTCTGACTACACTGACACTGGAGACTCCTTCCATACACATTAAATATACGTCTTCTAACAGTTTTATTCGCTATGGTTTGTTAAATAACTACAGGGTCTTGTACTCCATTTATTATTTTGAAGTTAGATTATATGGAGCATCTACTATACAACGCCAAGCCAAACAGACATCACTAAAAATCTTAATGTGCTAGAACAAGCATCTTAATCAACAGCCTTATGGCATCATAAAAAAGAGTTTCGGAGCACTGTGCGTGAGGAAAGCAGACCTTCTCCGAAAAAGTCCAGATTTGTTTGGAAGATTTCTGTCATATTAGCCTCATTAAAGTCACAGGATCAAAGTTTGGAGTTTGATGGTTCGGGAGAAACTGGAGGAATAGAATGGAAAGTTGTCTTTGAGAAAATTAGTGAAGCCTCATCTGGTATTGCATACGTAATTCCCCCAGTGTAATAGCAGACTCCGTGCCATACCCACATGAGACAGCGAGGGAGGATGAGACACTGCTTTATTGCACAACCACTCATTTCAAGCGTTCTCCATACATCGTGCATGTCCTCGTTTTCTCACACAGGCAGGTAGTGTGTCATTTCTGCTCCAGCTCGCCCTGTACTACTCTCGGCAGCTTTTATTTATTGCATACTTTATGTACTATCTAAATCTATTTGTATGGTTAATGCACTATATTGTTGAATGCAAAGCTGTAAGGCTTTAAAACTAATTTTTTTCCGCATCTCTAAGATCTGGATTGAAGGCTGGGGGGGTTTATCGCGTTTGATGTTGTTTGAAGATGGACATGAAATAATGAGGGGAGGAAAAGAAAACGCAGCGCAACACACCCGCATGGAGATCAAAGACAGATTGCACTTCTTCGAACTGAGCTGATCTTACGAGAGTTAATTTGGGATTGCAGCAGTCAATCATATGAGCTTTCAATAGGGCGAGAGCTGCAGATCGACTGTCCAGGATTTACACTTGGGAGACACATTGTGTGTGGTATTTTTGAAGTTTTTTTTTAAAAAATTACTTATTTTTCTTTTTACTTCTGGGAAACACTGGATTTTATAAATAAATGCACAATTTACTGAGTACTCATTGTTTATGTGGAATCAGGCTTATTAGAATTGCATAGTAATGTTTAGATGTGGGATGTGTGGTAATGTCTTTGTTTAGTCCCTCATCAGTGTTTGAACCCTCGGGTGTGTTTTTGTGGTGAGGGCTGGTTAAAAATAAATAAATAAATAAACAAACAAACAAATAAATAAATAAATACAGGATAAATCTGTGGTGCTTGTTTTTTTTTTTCTGCCCAATTTTGCCTTTGAAGTTCACTTTATTTGGCTCTCATGTAGGTCCTAAAAACAATGAGAAAGAAAGAAAGAAAGAAAGAAAAACAACCCCCCAAAAAACCAAAAGCTAAACGACAAAACAAATTAACACAATTAAAGAAAATGTAATTAAAAGACATTTTTCTTTTATTTAATTAAAAAATGTAGATAACATTTTACATTCCCATGTTCGCCCTACATCCATGTGAGTTGCCTCTACATGCCCCAATTTCCTACCCAAAAAACATCAAAGTAGGTGGATTCACTACACTAAATTGTGTATGTGAATGTGAGTGTGTATGTGTTTCATCCAGGGTGTATTCCCAAATCGCACTCACTATTCCCAGGACAGATTCCGGATCCACCCTGACCCTGAGCAGGATAAAACAGTTACTGAACACGCATGAATAAATACAGATAAATAAATAAAATAAATAAAGACCACCCCGACTTTCCAGTTTGATTTGTAGGACGTACTGAAAGTTTCACAGCAAATGCCAGCTGAGAATATAGCTGCAAGCAGCAATTACGGGGCCAAGCACCAAAACACCAATGAACATACCGCTGTGGGGTGTTTTCAGGCCGTTAGTTTAAAATCCATCGACAGAATTATTTATAATCTTATAAAAGTTTGATGCTTCTTATATCTTGAGAACTAGGTGGCGCTGTTCCAAAACTGTACAGGAACCCTCAAGTCATGATGGTGATGACGTTCTAAAATTTGGTCTGAACATACAAATGGCTTATGGAGATATCGCCTCATGTCCATTTCAGTGAGGAGTTTGGTTTCTAGCCCTTATGGTTCAAAAATTATTAGCATAAAGATAAGTGAAAGGTTCGGGTTTTGGTGGTGCAAGAAGTTTTGAGATAGCAACTCCAAATTTGCTGTGGTAATATATCAAACTGTCACTTATCTGTGTGCCACATTTTATAATGTTCCTATGTACGGTTCTATGGTCTGCCATAATAATAATTAGAAAAAGAAGAAGAAGAAAAGGAAGAGGAAAGAACAAAAACAGTAGGTGCGTACAAACCTGCAGTGCTTTGCCCCTATTCAATGTAACACCCAGTGCAGTTCTTGTGATCATCGGTTTCTATGGAATCTATGATTAAATGCAATATTGTCAATTTTAATGTAACTTATTTTATGCAGCTCGTTTTAACAACAGCCGTTTCTTTATAGAAAGCTACGCCCGGACACCTTAATGAGCAAGTCAAAGCAAAAGTGTCATGGAAAAAAAAAACCCTCTATACTATCATTACGCAGGAGCTTTGAGAGAAACCGAGGTCCAACAAAAAGTAATGATCCCTTTTCACACACCTATCAGTAGAAAATATCTTCCATGCACAGAATAATAAACACATAAGAGCATATGAGAGTCACAGAGCACCGAGTAAACATTCCAGAGAAGGTTTGAATTTCCTGCAAGGATTGTCAGTCGAGCTAATGTGCGGCCAATTAAAAATCATAACAGAACAGGGCTTTTAAAAGCGAGGTGATGAGAACACCTCAGGATCTTAAAGCGGCAGTGTCTCGGATAGCCTGAGCGTACATACAGCTTGGGGAATAAAAGAACAGCAACCGATCATTAATTCTGTTTGGAGTGTGCAGTACTTGACATATGGTGTATATGATAATCGTGGTGCAAGCTGAGACTCCAGCATGCCCAGCTCTAACAGATAAACTAAATGCAGAGCTCCAGAAGGTTGCACTGGCATGGGGTCGTCCAAACACTTCATCACTCCTCCAATCTATCTGAGTGAGAGTGTATTATTCAGGTTTCATTTAATTTTCTATGTTCAAGAACTACTACATGAGTGGAGAGCGTTTTGTAAACAAGAGGCTTGAGTAAAACAGTAAGGTTTCATCCTGAAATGTTATTTCATAGCTGCAAGGCAGTGCTGGAGAGGAAAAACAAACAAACTCAGACCCCTACTAAAACTAGTACCTTGTGATTGAAGTAGCTATGGTGGATTTTAATAGCTCATACTCTGGGGCAAGAATGTTTTGAGTTTAAGAGGTCAGTAGCTGCAGTTTGAATTAGTAGTTGGGCTGTCAATAAACAAGGCTAATATGGTCAATGTTTTGGGTTCTAGTAGTCCTAGCAGCATTTTGCACCAACAACTGAAGGCATGGGCTAATTTCTCTGTTCAGAGTTGAGATTAGCGCACATAGTGAGGATTTTATACCAAATTTGTATTCCTCAGTATTGAGACCTCTCTAGCAGCGCTATTCAAAGTGCCGAGTTATGCTAACACGAAATTCTAAACTCGCTTATAAACTAAATATCAGCTGGAACACGGAGCAGGATCGATGTAATACACAATATGCCACACTGAATGTTCACGTTGTTGGCTGTAAATACACTCAACAAAACATGGGATAGCATTCCAAGACAATGTTAAATTTGACACCATTTTTGAATTAATAGTATCGTCGCTTTAAAGCTCTCAGACGGCAGCATAGCTTGTTTCGAAGACGAATTATATACTGTACGGATAAAATTATGAACAATACTTAAAGCGAGCTGTAAATGTTTTCTTTGCAAGAAAGTGCATCGATTTAACAAAAAAAACACTGGCATTATTTGATTAATTTGGCAAGTCAAAATGGAGAATTGAAAACATAATGAAATCGCTTAAAGTGGAGTCAACCGATAGTGGATTTTACCGATACTGATAACTAAGTTGGGTGGTACCTGCTGATAACCGATTAATCAAACGATATTTTTTCAAATTGATACTGAATGAAAGCGTAACACTGGAAGAAAAATATATCTGAACTTTATTACAAAAATAAACACTACTGATTGTACCATGAAAATGTACTGTACTTTTTAAAATGAAATAAATATATAAATACTAATATACACACTACCGGTCAAAAGTCTCTATCCCTGATTTTTTTAGGCTTACATTCAGCTGCTTGTCTTTAAAATCAGTAATCTAGATGTTATTTAAAAAAAAATAAAAAATTTTAAAAAAAACCCGTCTCAGACGCCTCTACTTTCTTCCAGAAAAATCTGGACAGTCATGAGGTGTGCCTTATACACAGATCATTAAGCAGCTGCGTAATCTGATTCTGAACATGCCTCGCTTTCCAAGCATAACTATTGAAATAATTTACTGATAAAATCTGATTAAATCTAAGTTGCTGACTCTATGTGAAGAAATCTGCAATATTTTGTTCATTTACTGTATTACGTCTTAGTAGTGTTGCCTATATGTTTAACGTCCTCGTACTAAATTTCCAACCAACGGTATTCTTATTTCTGCAGAGTCCAGGTTCAATCTCGACGCTTTTCAATTGGTCCAAGAGCAGAAATGAAAAATCACAATTTAGCATCACAATCGAGTTTTTCTTTTGATTTACGCTCTTTCACTTTGATAAAGCCTATTACTTAATTGAAATATATATATATATATATATATATATATATATATAACTCTATGTAAATATACTCTCTTTATATGATGGACATTATAGAATTCCCATGCACTAAGATTATGTTTCTCGATAAACTGTTTATTTGATAGATTGGGAAATGTAGCTAGCACTGACGGAACCGTTATTTATTGTTAACAGAGGTCAAATCATTTCTGGAATTTCTTTCGGTTGACTCATGAATACCAGGGTATGCAGGTGGATGATTCTGAGAAGCAGGAGAGCAAAATTAGATTAGGATTCCAGTCACTCTGCTAATCAATCCATACTGGTTTCTATATCCACAAGGGCTGAGTTAGCTGGGCTAAACTGATCATCTTAATTGTCCGTTTAATATTTTATATTTTATCACTGGGGGGAAAAAAAAATGTATATATATAGTAGAAGCCTTTTTACAGACTGGACAAACTTTCTGCTTCGTAGTTAGTTGTAGATGTTGTACGGAATAAACATTTGTGATGATTTTGCTAGTTTTACAGTTTAAAATGTTTCCATAAAGCCTTTCTGTTGGAAGCTTCGTTTTAGAGCGTGAGTAAGATCACTGTATGAGGGACGTGATTTCATGCCCAAATTTTTAACCTCTAAATGGCACATCATTATTTACGGTTGGTCCGAGGAATAGCTACAGTATACATACTGTACGATGATCCGTTTATCAATAGAAACTTCTACTGTAAATATACTTCTATTTCTTGAAGTTATTCCTTAAAAATAAGTCCAGGAAGCCTGTAATATTAATTGTAATAATGGACGAGAAGATTTCTTATTTGAGGTGAAATCGGTCATGTTAAGAAGAAATAATACGGTGTATGTATATTTAAGAGGACCTTGGTTCTGAGTAAATCCTGAGGCACAGGTTAATATAGCCATTTTGAAAAGAGCTTTCTACATAGTTGTAGCCTAGGGGTTAGACTTGCTTAAATCCTAATATATTAATCCATCTTTCTGTAATTCAAATACCATTTATTCCCTGTTCTCCAGTAACAATTTAATTTACAGTGACACATTTAGGCAAGCGGTGTGGTATATTAAAAAAAAAAAAAAAAAAGAAAAAAGAAAGAAAGAAAGAAGAAGGTTCTGATTTTATATTTCAGGAGCCCGTAGAACCAATTTGATCATTTGTTTGATAAAACCTCGGATAATTATGAAATAATGTCATTTTTGTGACTCGAGGAACAGACAGTCTGAATGAGGACGTTGATAATGCTGCAGTTTAGCCTGTTTGTCTTTCGCCTGGTCTGGGCTCTACTCTATTTTGTCAATGCCTACTTACTCTACACAGATGACTACCTACAAAATGACCAGGAATGCAAGTGGCATTGCCAGAAAAGCGAGCAGCACCCTCCTGTGAGGAAAAGGCTCGACAGCTCATCACTCATGCCGAAAAAAACAGACAGACGTGTCAGAATACTGTAATAATATTTGGTCGTTAAAGCCACAACGAGGCATATGTCATTCTGACACGCCGATGGCTCAAACTTTCACCATTTTTCGAGGTCGCCCTTTTCTTCCCGCTGACCTGAGGACGAGTTTCCTGGTTTCTCGTAAAGCAGTTACGATTATACGGCAGATAGCAGATAGCTCTTTCTGCACTAATGTAATGACTGTCAGTTGGAGGAGGCTGCAGTTCAGCTCATCTCCTTCCTTCATTACACTGGTGGACCAGAATAGCCAGAATCGCTCCTGTGTGTATTAGCATCCCTCTGGACTGTGACAAAATATGAGTGAGAATGCTTTCAGGGTTTCTACACATCAGATGATCAGTGTAATGTCTCGGTTTTCTCGACCTTGCAGTAGCACAAATCATCTACTCAAACTGGAGACATAGATAGATAGATAGACAGACAGACAGACAGATAGATAGATAGATAGACAGACAGATAGATAGATAGACAGACAGACAGATAGATAGATAGACAGACAGATGGATGGATGGATGAACAGACTGACAGCCTGCCAGATAGATAGATAGATAGATAGATAGATAGATAGATAGACAGACAGACAGATAGATAGATAGATAGATAGATAGATAGATAGATAGATAGATAGATAGATAGATAGACAGACAGACAGACAGATAGACAGAAAGATGGATGGATGAACAGACTGACAGCCAGCCAGATAGATAGATAGATAGATAGATAGATAGATAGATAGACATACAGATGGATAGATGTATAGACAGACAGATGGACAGACGGAAGGACGGACAGACAGGCAGACAGCTGAATGGACAGACAGGTGGACGGATGAACAGATAGACAAACAGACAGATGGATAGGTGGATGGACAGACAGACAGACAGCTGGATAGGGAGGTGGACAGACAGACAGATGGATAGATGGATGGAGAGAGACACAGACAGCTAGATAGATAGATGGACAGACAAACAGATAGCTGGATGAACAGACACAGAGACAGTCAGATAGATAAATGGTTGGACAGACAGACAGATGGATAGATGGATGGAGAGAGACACAGACAGCTGGATAGATAGATGAACAAACAAACAGATAGATGGATGAACAGACAGACAGACAGACAGACAGATGGACAGATGTATAGATTGATGGACAGACAGACAGATGACTCAGACTGACAGACACATACATATTTACATGAATTAATTTAGTGCAGAACTTAAAGCATTTAATTAATTCTAATAATTTATTTAGTGTAAAAATCACAGATTGTTGTTGTCATGTTTACTGAACCACTGAATCATTTTTATTATTTTTATATTTAATTTATTACAGCGTAGTTTAATTACAGTACCTGATTTCAAGATCCACATTTTAAACACTTCAGAGGAAGGTTAAATACTTACATAAGTTTTGAAGCACATCGATTACCTACACTAGTGTACTCTTTTCAGTCAGACATTTACTTTTTATATATATATATATGCATTTATGCTCCAAGTATTAGTTCAGGTAATTACAACCCATTCCACTCTGAATACTTCCTGCAAGTGCTCTTGTACAAGTGCACGCTTTTGAATTCGATATGTGTAAGTATGTTCCAAAAATTCCTTCCAAATAACCTCCCAATAATCAGAAGTAGCAGTTACACCCCCATACAGTTTTTACACCATGATCAACTGAAACATATGTAGAAGTAATACTTTTGTAACAACATTGGGGTTCCGAATTGATTTTTAGTTTGTCATAATAAATCAGATAAAAATACTAAAGCCCCTCTGAAAAAAGGCCAATAGTTGGTATCGCCCAACTACTGCCTCCCAACACAGTGCTTGATTTCTTGATTTCAATTTTTTGATCATAAATTCTTGTGGACAATAGATAGATAGATTAGACAGATAGATGGATGGATGGATGGATGGATGGATGAATGGATGGATGGATGGAAGGATGGATGGAAGGATGGATGGATGGATGGATGGGAAGATCAACAGAAAGATAGATAAGCATAGAATAATTATGTACTGACAATGCAGTTATAACAGCTGATTTTTTTCCCTCTCAATGTATTATTATTTTTCATTTAATTAAAAATATCAGGAAGTATAACCATTCACACTTCAACCCCTCCAATGCTCAAACCAAATCTACACCCACGCCTGCAATTACCACATACTTACCTTTTAAATACCAGGTACATACTGCACTGTGAAATAATGCCATGTCATGTTACAGAAATCAAATAAGAACAGAGTCGTAAATGATTAAGCTGTAGAACAAACAGTTAATACAAGAATCAGAATATGCACAGTTCCTGGAGATTTGATACCGTGCATGATGTATTGTACACACACTGACCATCTGTTACTCATTAGTCACGAAAGCAAGGGAATCAGTGTGATTTTGTCTAAGTCCAGATTCACATCAGAGAATATAAGGGTAAAAACAAGGGCCGCGGATACGGTTTCTGGAAAACACTTATGAGTCACACGATTATGTGCTGGAGAAAACATCTAGGCTTTAAAGCAAGCTTATAAATTTGATGATGTGATCAGTATGACTTCACACACTGCGGTAGGTATTCACAGATAGGTTATGCATGTGGAAATGACCTCAGAAATGAACAATAATAGGATCGAGTGCTATTTTATAAGCTACTGAATAATGATTTGGTTCAACCAAATTTGCAGCAATAAATGTGTAATAACCACTAATAAATCTCACAGAGCAATACGTTGGCGGTATACTAGACTCGTGTTGTGCTGGATGTTTATTCGAACGTGTGCCATCTTCTCATTCAAAATGTCTTCATATCGGTCTTTCTTCCATTTTTAATTCCCTCTTGTTTTCATGTTCCATATTACATGAGATGTTTTTTGAGCTTAAAGGCAAGAGCTCATGTCTTAACGTGCTGGTCTAGACGCTAGCGAAATCCCCGTCTGAGACACCTATAACCCTGAAACGTCTAGCAAATACAGAGGCACGAACCAGACGCGGACGATTTGCATGATCTGAATATGGCGTGCACTGAAAATCACCGAAGCAAAGTGCGTAACTCGACTCTGAGTACGAGGAACTTTCCTTAGCATAGACAGATAATTCCGCTTCTTTCTAGGAAGAAATGCTCAAATGTAGAAAAAGAGAAACATCTGCCAATACATTCATACAACATTGGCGAGAATGGAATTATTACAAATGTCTAGAAATAGGTTTAATAATCATATATTTGCTTTATGGTAATCTTATAAAAGGAAATACTGCGTACATTTGACTATATAACAATCAAGATACCTTTATGCTAAGATGTCAGTTTGTGTTTGTTTTTAAAGGTACAAAATCCAAACAGCACATTTATCTCACATCAGTTGTGTACAGTACTATTATATACTCTAGAGCAGTGTTAATCAAATGGGATTATGTGCACCCCTGGGGAGATTTCGGAGTTAGAACGAAGGGTATTTAACAAAAAAAGGAAAATCCTGTGTTTTTTTTTATTATTATTATTTTTTTTTTTAGAGTTTTTAGTACGTTTTCAAAAATGAATTTAGTGTCATTAGACTACCGATCCCCCATTAAGCAGATTTAACATAGAATATAATTCTGCGACAGAATAATATTTCCTTTATTTGCACAAGATAGAGTGTAAACACAAATGAAATCGAAACGGACAAGTAGTTCACCGTATAATACTGCTTCCAATAATAGTAGTACAATAAAAGAAGAGTTCAGGAAATGCTGCATTAGGATGATGACGAAAGAAAATAGACCGAAGTGTCAGCGTTTTCTCTCCAAAACGAGTAATGATTACACTTCACCGCCGTCCAACGTCCTTGACGACACCCTGCTGCTGCCGAAATTGTTGTAATCAGAACTTACATCAAATATTAACACCTTCATCATGCAACATGAATGAATGAGCAAAGGCCGTCGTCAGCAGTGTGGATCTCGCAGACGAGTCGCTTCATCCCGTGCTCGCGGGGTGATAATTACACAAGAGCAGAACAGGATGATGTGTGTGCATAATGCTGTGTAAAACCATCACTACTCAGGTAAGAGATCCATTAAAGCTGTGTTTTGTCTCTCACTTATTCTGCTGCTCGATGCGTGTGATTTCTTTTTTGCTCCTTCGCATCTCCCGCTATATACGTCTGGAGACACAATCCTGGTATTAGACTGATTATAAAATTCCTCACTGATTTGGAAACGTGTCCTAGCACCGTCGGGGTTTTTATTTATTTATTTATTTATTTATTTATTTTTGCTTCTAATATTTGTTGCTCAGCACATTTTCATTCCTCAGCGTGTCTTTCAGCCTCAGAACCAACATAAAAACTGCACCACTCTGTAGTTTGCTCCCAGTAGCAGAAAATGGATCGGATCCAGGCATCCTGCTCTTTTGTTTTGACCTTGAACTTCATTTTACCTGCTCCTCATCCATCAGCAAGGTCAAAACGCACGGATATCAAATCCCCGGGAACGTTTTCAAGAGGTAAAAAGTAGTTTCACTGCTTCTCTGTACAAGTGATGACTGATGGATCTGTTAAAAAATAGACTATTTCAACGATGTTTCAGAAAGCATCTGATAGCACGCTGGACGAGGAAGCGGATTGAACGGAGATCATCAGACTTTATATACTGCGGCTTTCAAAATTGCTAGGCCGGGGTGAATCACTATTAAACGCAAGTTTAAATGCTAGTTCATGGATGAAGTTTCTAGCTTGACAGAGCTCGCTAAACATGCGAAAAGAGTTCAGTGATATTGTAATGTATTATTGTTATTGATTTCAAAATGTTATCATATTTAAAGTGTTAAACGTGTGGTTACGCTGACGGCATTTGGCGGACGGTCTTATCCAGAGCAACTTAAATTTATTTCATTTATACGTCTTAGCAGTTGAGGGTTAAGGTCCTTGGTCAAGGGCACAACAGTGGCAGTGCTGGGGTTAGAACGCACAACCTTCCAATCAGTTGCCCAATGTCTTAACCACTGAACTACCACCGCCCGTAGTTAGTTATATGTGCTATGCTATGCCAGGTGGTTGCTATGTTTATCCAATCAGTTGTTGCAAGGTGGTTGCTACGCTAACTCAGCTGGTTGCTACATGGTTGCTATGTTATCCTAGTTAGTTGCTAGGATGTTACTAGCTGCCAGGTTTCTACAGTTGGTACAGTGCTTCTAGGAGGTTACCATGTTGTTCCATGTGATTGCTAGGCTGTAGCTAGGCAGTTTCTAAGGAATATCAGTGGGTTGCTATCATATTCCAGGGATTGCAGGTTCATTCATCCTTAATATATTTGAAGTAACATGGGTTTAAATCGTATAAAGACTGGACCAATGAACCGTTCTCCATGCTTCCTATGGGTGAAATAAACACATATTTGGAGCGTTGCTATGTGGCAACCGTAATTCCAATCTTTCCCAAAAGCACAAGAGCTGTATTCCAGTGTGGGATCTACATGTCTACCAAACTTGGTGGGTCTACACCAAACATTGCAACCTGTCAAAGCAGAATACGTTTTTGAGGAGAATAATAATATGATGAAGCGTTTTATATCCTCTTATATCGCAACAATTTGCCAACCTTAACCTCTTCTATTAATTAAAGTAGAACAGCGTACATTTGATCTGTTTGTGGTTCATTCTAACGTTGTGTAACATTAAACATTGCAACAAATGCAAACTGCAACACCATCTTAAAGTCCGGAAGACTTTCGAACGTCTAAAATATAAAGTTACAGCTTTAGAACTGACTGTTACGAAGCACCGTATATGTAAGGACACTGAACATGGAAACAGATTAGTGCTTTCCGTAGTTCATTTAGCTGAGATTAAACAGAAATTAGCAATTTGGATGTCAGTAAGTGTAGCACAGATTAACACTGCTGCTTTCAGAATTGCTAGGTTGGGCTGGGTTGATAAGAAAACGTAAGCTAGCTGTTAATCATATTGTTATAAAGCCTTTAGAGGTCACATTACTATAGTTCTAAAGGGAATGTGTGACATCTGTAATGTAGATACATTCAATATTAAGCGTAAAAACAGTATTGAAAATGATAGATTTTGGGGATTACCTTGCTATTACTGCTGATAGATTTACAGCTGTCTTGTGCTCTATTAGGATATACCGGTACATGTCATTTTGCATATGTCTGCTGTACGGGTGTCATCCCCACCCCTCTCTCTCTCTCTCTCTCTCTCTCTCTCTCTCTCTCTCTCTCTCAGCACCTCACTCAGTCTCACTCCACCTCACCACATGTCTCATCACTTCTCATTTTAAATAGACTCACACTTTCCAGCGAGAACGCTACATGTCACTATGCTCCCTGTTTCCTAACATCTGTGTTTCTGTTTCTTTCATATATATATATATATATATATATATATATATATATATATATATATATATATATATATATATATATATAAAAAATGTTGGTAAGTTCCCCCATCAACACTTTATCTATTACTCAGTAAAGTATCCAGAAGTTATGATGCAATAAAAAAAACCCTGATTTTTAGTATATATTAATTTTCTCTTTTCGCACCTGATTAGTCAACCATCTGTTTTAATTGATTCAGTTATTTATTTATTTTTAATCAATGCTATTAATTTATTAATGATTAATTATTGATTTGATGTTGTGAATAAATACATACATGCACACATCTTTAAAAAAATATCTAAATATAAAAACATTGCATCATTCTTGACTAATAAAAGTAAAGGTTTGTTCTTATTTAGTAAACCACAACAAATAGAATGTTGTTCATTAAGAAAAGACCACGATTACTATTAAATATGGTCAAAAGATTTTGAGAAGCCTATATTATGGCAATTTTGTTTTAATGACCTTGTTTTTATTTCTCTAAAATGAATTCTCAAATATTCATGATGAAATATTTAATGAATTAAGAAATCACTAGAATTTAGAAATGACTCTGTTTGATTGGAAGACATAGCACATTTTGTATAAGACCACCCATTTTGTAGAGGTGCAAAAATACTGGAACATGTGAGTGACCGGTGTTTCTTGTCACCCAGGTGTGTCCTGTTAGATCGACTGTTTAAACAATAACTAGCTCTGAACACCTACTCTTGGTGTGAGCCTTCGGTTTCACACGTAAAGACATGCATTTGTTGTTTAAAAGGACAAGCCAACATGAAGATCAGAGAGCTGTCTATGGGAGAAAAGCAAGCTATTTTTATACAAATGGATGATACAGACGGTTCTACGCTTTAGGTTGTTTAAGACATCTAGGTGTAAATACCAGGAAATAAAAGCTGAAATCCTATACTCTCGTTTCATATCCATCTTTTGATCTCGAACCCGAACGTCTTTGGTGTATAGCAAAAAATACAATGACTTGGCCTTGTCATTCCAATAGTTTTGGAGGTTTAGATTGTACTTACATTTAATGTTGTGGAAACAAATTAGTTCCTGTTATCACTTACGTTATAGCAGATGTAAACAGTTGTTCCCTCGCAAGCCTCTCGAAGTTAATAAAACAAAACAACAACAACAACAAAAAAAACAGCCGTCTGACTGAGAAACTTCAGCGTGTAATCTCCCCAGTCCGGAATACTTCAATGTGGCGGAAAACGTAAAGTTAAAGCTTTATTCACGGCACAGTTTGGAAAAATGAACAAATAGTATAATTTAGAATAATATATTGTCGAATAATTACTATCAACTTAGAACGTAAAACCAGTGTAGCATTGAAATAAAAACAGTTCTGACTACTGGTAATACACTGTCTGGCACTCTTTCTGGATGTTTGTTGGATGTTAGTTAAAGCTACATCGCTCGTGCTCATATTAGTTCCATTTAAAAAGGGTATTTTTAGTAAAACACTACGAGTGGTCCAACAACATGAACTATGATGCGCTGAAGAAGAAAAAAAAATCATTTTTAGACCAACGTTTAAATGAAAACAAAAAATAGGTTGAAAAACGGTAGCTTTATATTAAATAGACGTACATACGTAAGTTATCGTACTAACACGGACATAATGTCGATATGTAAACGCCGCATAAGGCAATAATCAGCTTAAAGCGTGCGAGTTCCTATCAGAAATTTCACCATATCTACAATTTTCGCTGGCTTCTGCCTTTTCTCTTCAGCTGGGTTTATTCTTCTTCCTCTCAGTCTATGTGTGTGTGTACGTGCTATCTTAGAGATCTCTGATCCCCAACAAAGATCCGCACACTCACAACTGGCAGTGATGGACTGCAGCATCTGTTGCTAGGTAAGAAGAAGAAGAAGAAGGAGAAAAAACGTGACGCATCATTGTGGAAACAAGAAATGGAGCCCTCTTACCAAGTTAGTGAATTTGGTGAGAAATTGCGTATAGGCACGACGCATCAGTCAGGGCCGAGCACTCGTGATGCATGAAGCCGTGTATTTCACTCCACTAATGGCCTCAGCCTTTCATTTTTACACTGCGGTGTGAAAATGCATCTCATAAATTACAGCAGCGGAACAGGCACGCCTGAAAGCAGGGCCAAGTCGGTGTGGTGCATTTATTATTTATTTTAGGAGGTTATGGCTCTATCATTATTTCTCGTAGTGCAAAACTGATACACAAAGCACTCAGCCCACCAATGCCATCTGCCTGCCGTTCCCATTTCCATGACTCCACTCAGACTGCAGAAAAAAACAAACAGACAAACCCCCCCCCCCCCCCCCCCCAAAAAAAAAAAACAAAAAAAAAAAAACAACTTTCCTGAATGACTCCATTGTTTGACGAAATGCTCTTCAGCTCATTTATTCCAGTCTGATGTTGTTTTGGAGCCATTAACATATTAATTAGCAGCTAATGGACTTAATTAGGTTACTTTGTAATTAAACAGTGAAGAACTGATGAAGCGAACTCAGGAAATCTTTGATGAAATGTTGGAGGAAGTGTAATTTCTTTTGTGGAAGTTTGTGGTTCATTTTTTTTTTTTTTTTTCCCCACCCCTATTCAAGCCTCAAGCTTCAAGCCAGCGTTCACTATTTCTGAGAATACGTGGAATGACGTACGTTCTGGTACAAACGAGAGGGGAAAAAAAAGAAATTGTCACATTTATTTCGATATCAAGAGTTGATTTTACATCAGCGTCTGACAATGGGTTCCTACAACAAAAAAAAGAAAAAAAGAAAAAGAAAAAAAACAAAAAAAAAACAAAGAAAAAAAACTGATTATTAACACTTTCATTCCATCTTTATTATTATTATTATTATTATTATTATTATTATTATTATTATTATTATTATTTAATAATATTCCATACTTCATCTAATAAATTATTTAAAGTCATAATGCTGAGATATGTTTTTAAAACCATTGTGGAAAAAAATATATATATATTCGTATCCCTGGCAAATACTGCCATCGAAATAAATTACACACAAGTCTAATTCACTTCCAATTCATTTGTGCAAGACGTAGCTTTTTTTTTTTTTAAAGGTTGAAAACAAGGGAAAGGCTTCTCCCCCTGCACATGTTTGTTGGCAAAATTAAAAAAAAGAAAAAGAAAGGAGACTTTTACAATCAAAAAATTCATAACCGATGAAGGCAAACGTACTGCTCACAAGTGGAAGTGTGAATATGGGCTTCTGTTCGTGTTCTCAAAGCTTCTACAACAGACAAAGTGTAAGAAGATTTCACACACAAAAAATGTGCAACCCCCTTTCTCTAAAATGTCCTCTTCGAAATGTCACTTATGGTTGCCATAATATTTTTTTTACTCATCATTTTCTTTTTCGATTTTTTTTTTTTTTTAATAATTTTTTTTCCACTTGTGGTACAGCAAAATATATTTTCTTTAGCCATCATTCTTATAAGAGTTACATGTGCAATAGAGAAAATATAAGGCCTGAGTCAGGAGTAGTGGTTCTTTTTTTTGTTTGTTTGTTTTTCTTTCGTTGCCTTTCTTTCGTTTTTGTGTAAAGTCAGTGTCAGGAGTTGTGAGACGCCGTCTGTGGGCTCGCTGTGGAGATTTGTGTCCAGCGTCTTTACATCAACAAACCCTAGGACACTTGAGAAGTTCTAGAAAATGCCACTGGCATGTTCAGGTTCGTTATGTTGTCGTCGATATAGTACAGTATATCATACAAAATGGTGGCCAGTGTGTGGACAACGCCAGCCTCCTCACAAACACTTTTGCTCGTCGAGCAGCCTGCGTGCTGCTTTTCCCACCTCGGCCCGAACAGTTTAAACCACAGATGGCTTGAAACTTGTAAAAAAAAAAAAAAAAAAAACCCAACAAAAAAACAAGTAAATGGCAAAAAACAAAGCGCATCTGTGGGTCTTTTGGAGAAAAGTCACTGCACCTAGATAAAGAAGGAGAAAGGAAATGGATCATGAGCTCAGAGGCTGGTGATGAGCTGCATTTGCCCGTCTTTGGGGGTCTCGCCGTCTGGAAGTTGACACTCGTTATCCTCGAACCCGTGCCCGCCGCAGCTCTCACTGATTTGGTAGTACGAGACGGGCTGGACGCTGTCCCCCATGCTTTTGTGGCACGGTTCGTCTGTCTCGCTGTGCCCGGACGACGAAAGAGGGCAATCGTCCTCTCCGTCATGCGGGCACAGAGACGGAGACGAGTCTCTGAGTTCAGGCATGCTCGTATACACGGAGTCCCTGTTATCGAGCGAGGCCGTGTTTCCGTTCTGCCCCGCCCCGTCTACCTCTTTCTGCTCCTCCCCGTCCTCCTGATCATGTCGCTGCCTGGCAGGTTGGCGTGATGCCTGCTTGGCACTGTACAGGAGAGAATGAGTCCGCTGAGGAAGGAGAGGCACCTCCAGGACCTCGCGGTGGTGCGGCTGGAGAAGGAGTTCCAGCGCCGGGTGGTCGGCATCGTTGACGCCGTCCTCGCTCCTGCCTCCGACGCCTCCCATCCCAGCGTTGCGGCCCGGTGGGCATCGGTCCGGGTTGGGTGGCTGCTCGGAATCGTCCTGGCACCGTGGATGCCCCCGTGGCCGTAAGTTATTGTGCACCAGCTCAGAGATGATCATCTTCTCGAAGGCGGCGTCGTCTAGTGAGTAGCTGCTGTTGAAGTTGCCGTTGAGGGGCAGCGTGTCCATGGCACTGACGTCACGGCTGTTTGTCCGAGAGTGCTGGCCTGGAATAACACACATGAGCACACTCAGGAACAGAAAAGCACTCGAAGACGCTCAAGCAAAGAAAGCATACGCAAACAGTTAATATATTAGCGGCAAACAAATTCAAAATGTAACTGTTTTACTGTTAAGGACATACAGAATTTATTCCTCCCCATCCTATCCCATGCCTCAAATCTCTCTTCTTATTATTATTATCATCATCATCATCCATACAGTAATATTCGAAATATTACTGCCGTGTTACGTCCTTAACAGTATGGCAATGGAACGAACATAAAATGACAAGCAGCCACAAAACCGTTAAAATGCACACGCATAATGCACATTGTCACACATAAAAGCAAGCCGTCACTGTAAATGAATATCAAGTGCAAAACAAGTGCCAAAGGCGGCGAACAGGCAAATGTTCATGAACCGTCTTAAAAAAATACAACAAAAAAAAATCAATGTAAGCGTGGTCAATGACGCACACACACAGCCATCTGCAGAAAATTAAGCCTATGGATGCCAGTCAGTCCTGACCACACACACACACACACACACACACACACACAGGCAGGCAGACGTGCAGGCGGGCGAGGTGCAAGGACTCACTTTGCCACCACTCACATTATGTGTGTCTGCTCAGGCTAGCTGGCCTGAGAACTGCCGACGTGCCAAAAGAAAAGTGAAACAACGGCGTTTTTTAAAAAAATCGCAGCAATGATAAACAAGTGAGAAACAGCAAAAAAGAAAGCTTTCAAACTCTACGGCTCTGAATTCAGTCCATCCTTTCAAATAGGGAATATATTTATATTCCATCGTATTATAATATATGAGATTTTACTCTATCACATTATATGCGAATTACGTTGTAACGTTATAAATGAAACACACACACACACACAAAAAAAAAAATATGTTTTTCTTAATCTTTTTGTTGTTGTTATTTTCTCCTGGGCTCTCGTGCCCTCAGATAACCCCCCCTCCCACCATCCCCCTCCCCCCACCATTAACCACGTTTTAAGCAATTCCAAAAAGTAATCGCTGCGTTTTTTGTGTTTTGTAATCTGATTGGTCTTGTTTACTTTCCCAGCAAATAAACTACAGTTACCTATTTAGAATTTTTGAGACATGAATTGAGATTCTCCAATCGTTCCGAGATAAAGAAAACAGATTTTCCGGATAAACGATGCGAATCCGAAATACAAAGAACAGACTCAAATCTTAAATAATTCATTCCCCCCGTGCATCGTAATAAATTATCTGAGTACGATCGATAAACACATGTGGATGCGTACGGAGCCGAGACGAGCGGCCCCTTTCATTGCTGTAATTATGACTTCCTTCATTGCTCATCACTTAGTTCATCTAATTAACGAGCGGCCGCGCCGGATGACTGAATTCAGGATATGGAGTGTGTAAGGGTACAGCAGCAAGCATTCACAGCATCTCTCTTTCTCTCTCTCGAAAGCCCTCGGCGTACCTCTAATGGGGGCGACCTTCAAGCTTAAAAGCTTGCATAATCTACTTCAGGCTTGTTTTGACTTCCGTGTGTGACCTCTCTAATACCGTAAATTATTTTTGCCGGTTTCATTTCCAATAGGTTCAGGACAGAGTGTTCACTTTTGTAGCTCTCTGTAGCACGTAAGAGCTAGCGGATTTGAAGGGTGTACTTCCTCTGAGACATGTAAAGGCATCTTTTCAAACTGCTGCTCATGCTGCATCACAGGGCGAGGTAACACACTCGGAGAAAAGCGTTCTCTGCCCTCTTCCGCGTACATGAGCTCAGCTAGCGTCGCCGTGATTGACAGGAGAGAAAGCGACACCGCCCACTCAGAGATCACGGCCGGTTATGCTCTCTCGGACCCAAATAGCTCGTTGTGCCATGGTTATTCGAACTCGTGATCTCCCAGTGCTATTGCGAATGTGTTTCTGTGAAATCCAGAAATGCTCTTTACGACCAATTCTGGATGTTTAATCAATCCACGTATCCGTCTAGCGCAGTGTGCTTCCTCACGCTCGTTCATTTTCTCCTCGAATGCGTCGTATTGTTTGTCAAAGCCAACAGAATGTCGCCGTTAAAGATGTACGCCGAGGGCTTACGGGCTTCTTTTGTAGTCTGGGTGGGTGTTTAAACATCTCATCAAATCATAATTACCAAGCAGGGAAAAACCACAAAATGAATTTATAACTCAAGATCAGTTACGAAAGCGAACGTACAATGTGCAGAAGGAAAATAAGAGCAGGAAATATGACAGAAATATGAGAACGCAACGAAGTAAGAAGCTCTTGTAAGAATCACTCGATTCCTTTGAAGTACGTTCCTTCAACGTATTTGATTCAGCGCTCCAGAAATATTGGCCCACAAATAAGCATGTGTTCAATACTTCATTAGCGCTTTCTTAATGACGAATGAATACAATGACTAATCCTTAAGCGCATCGGGAAATAATGAAGCGTATACGTTAACGGCCAAGTGAGTCGTATACGGTCTGATCAGGCGTTAATAATGGTAATAGTTAAAGATGAACTTATCTCATTCTGTTAATTAATATCGTGGCTCGCAGCATTAATAAAGATGATTAATATTACGGATAGTCTTTTTCGTTCTCCACTAACGAGGGATCTAAATGAAAATGTTATAATACAGACGTGGGGACGATCTCGCTCGAGGTTCCTCGGTTGGTGTTAGAGACCTAACTTCGGGTTGTGTATAAACTGTTATAAATGTTTCCTACCACAGACATATATTTCATTATATTGTATTTATATCATGTGTTATGATATCACCAGTTATTTCCAGTCCACTGATTTGATTGGTCGAGCGCCATCCCGAGAGTGCGTATATTTCCTATACCCGGATTGGGACGTTCCACTTCCTAGTTCGAAACCATTACGACAGTAGCGTTAGTGACATCATCAGCGGACATGCCGAACAAATGCGTGCGGAAGTATCGATAAATTCAGAGAAAGGAATTCTGCATTCCAAGAAGTCTCGATTACGATCTCGCGCTAGGATTTGGGAGTCCTTGCTCGTGAACACTCTCACGATTGTATATCGTTGAGAAGCCAGTCTCCGCAACGTAGAAACAAACGAGTAAAGCGTCTCCAATGCTGTTAAGGTCCGCTGTTACTCAAGTAATGTGAATGTCTTCTCGGATTGCGGTCCAGCAAAGCTATGGCCACTTTTTCATCCATCCATCCATCCATTTTCTGTACCGCTTATCCTACACAGGGTCGTGGGGAGCCTGGAGCCTATCCCTGGGGACTCGGGGCACAAGGCAGGGGACACCCTGGACCCATCACATGGCACACAACTCCACAAACGTTCACACACCACGGACGATTTGGACATACCAATCAGCCTACAACACATCACAGGACTAGAGGAGGAGACCGGAGTACCTGAAGGAAACCCCCAAAGCACGGGGAGAACATGCAAACTCCACGCACACGGGATGGAGGCGGGAATCGAACCCCCGACCCTGGAGATGTGGTGCAAACTTGCTATTCAAATCTACTATTCAAAAGAAGCGATATTTCCACAAATGTTCTGTTTGCTCCTGAAAACATTGCCCAGGATAAGAGATTCGTACGCTGGATTAACTGCTGTTCCATTTCACGTCTAGCGCAGGATATGAAGCCCCTCTAATTTGAATAGAAATGGGGGCGAGATTGCAGCAAATAGAAAGGAGGCAGCAAAAAAAAAAAAAAAAAAAAAAAAAAAAATTATTGGTGTTGTAGTGTGACACACAGTAGTCGAGATAAGAAACGTCTCTCTTGTTGATGCGGAGAAGAAACCGAAACCAGACATCAAACGAGTTTAGCTGAAGGAGAGGCACAGGGAGAAGGAGCGGGAGAGGGAGGAAGGAGGGAGGGAGGGTGAGGGGGAGGGAAGAATGAGGCGATGAAGAAAAAAAAAAAAAAAAAACAATTTTAGAAAAAGGATGACGGTGAAGCATTGCTATTGCCAGGCATTCTTGCGTTTTGTTTATGCATGTGCAATCTTTTGAATGCAGCCAGGTATTGTGCAGAGAGTGTGACTATCAGATGTGGACAGAAGTCCATAAGGCTATATCAGCATTTCACTCTATTCAGGCACTGCATCAAAGCCAGCGCTGCGGAATTTTCATACAGATGCTTTCAGAACCTGCGCCATTGCTTCTTTTTTTCTTTCTCTTCTTTGCTTCACCCATCCCCCTGTCTTCGCCCTTCACACTCTTAATAAAATGGAAGGTAAAGCATGAAGGCCAGGAGACTTATTCCAAGGCCACGGTATTCTCATTGTTCATCCGCCGCACGCCTCAGATTTACAGTGAAGCGATTGACATATCCATATAGGCCTTCCGCCGGAGAAGGCATCGGAGTAGAGTAAAGCCCAGAGACGTGGATGTAATGACAACACGCCGCATCAGCTCCTTCCTTTCTCTTCCACCCACTCTCCGTCTCGACGAGAAGCTCATCCGTTCGATTAACCGAGCGGTGCTGGCACTCGGCCACGTTTCCTCCGAGCAACCCCCTTCGACGCTTTTTAACCACTCTAGTCTTAAACAACCAGCCAATGTTCAAAGTGTGAAATATGTTGTACAATTCTGTAAAGCCATTCTCCGAATCCTCTACGTGTTTAAGCGTGATGAGATGGCTCGCAGCTTTTCATTCCATTTGGCCTCAATGGCACTCAGGCCTTCAGTTGAAAAGGCCTGAAATAGCACAAAAGCAATGTAAGAAATTTCACACACGTAACAAGAAGCTCAAATATATTCGAATACTTAAATACTTCCGGGGGGGGGCGCACGGTGGCTTAGTGGTTAGCATATTCGCCTCACACCTCCAGGGTCGGGGGTTTCCTCCGGGTACTCCGGTTTCCTCCCCCAGTCCAAAGACATGCACGGTAGGCTGATCGGCGTGTCTAAAGTGTCCGTAGTGTATGAATGAGTGTGCGTGTGTATGTGTGTGTGCCCTGCGATGGATTACCACCCTGTCCAGAGTGTACCTAGCCTTGCGCCCGATGCTCCCTGGGATAATCTCCAGGTTTCCCCGTGACCCTGAAAAGGATAAGCGGTTTAGAAGATGGATGGATGGATGGAAATCCTTCCAGGATTAGTGCTGAACTCTTGCAACCTGCTACCTTTCTCTGACGTTTCCCTGAACTCGCTGAAATCGCTCATACCCCATACTGAGTTAACACCGACGCTTATTATTTATTTCCACTTTGTCCTCAGCACTGTGTAGAATACACCTACATCTGTTTGACATCTCTGGCTTCTAACTACAGGATCCCAGAGGATTGTTTTCCTCTAAGAGATCTTAACCAGCGTGTTTGTGTTCTTTTTGTTGGAACACTATTTAGTATGTATCAGGATGCAAGCTATAGAGCGATACTATTACTTTCTCTTTTAAAATTAATACTTTTTGTATGAGGCACATTTAGACTGTGGGAATCCAGAAATCTATGATCTTTTACAGAAACTGGAGCATCCATCCATTTTCCTAGCCGCTTATCCAACACAGGGTCGCGGGGAGCCTGGAACCTATCCCACGCGACTCAGGGTATGATATAGGGGGCACCCTGGATGGTGGGGACAGCGTATCGCACTACAGACAATTTGGAAATGCCAATCAACATACAATGCATGTCTTTAGGCTGAGGGAGGAAAATGGAGTACCGAGAGGAAACCCCAGAAGCATGGGGAGAACATGGAGGCTCCATGCACATAGGTTGGAGGCGGGATTTGAAACCCCGAGCCCAGAAGCGCAGCGCAAACGTACTAACCACTAAGACACGGTGCCCCCTGGAACCGGAGCAACCGAGACCAATTGTATCTCCAGAAACCTTTCTAAATATTGCAGACCAGGAACTATCGGGGTGGAGTTTAACATACAAAATGCCACTGATTGGTCAAACTTCACAAAATCTTCACATCTGTCGCATAGTCATCAACGTACTTCTAATACAGTATGTGAAAGTTATCGATTCTAGCTTGTTTAGCAGGCACTAATAATAAAGGACTTAAAAATGGTTTATAAGGTGAAGTGTTTTGTACAGAGACGTTTATTTAACATTTAAGGAAGGAGTCTCCAGTGTCGGTGCTTTGTAGACGTCATGGGAAAGTAACATAACCAGGTGTGTTTTCTGTCTTATTAACTTCAAGAGTGAAAAAAATGAGACGCCGGTAAAAGGATTAAAAAAAAAAAAAGTACAATATCGTAATTGTTGGGAAATTGGGGTCTTCGGGACATGCTGGGATAGGACAACAGCATCACATCACACCGTCATTGACTGTTTTCCCATAATGGCACACCCTGGAGTGCTTTTTATTTTACACTATGAATTATAATGTAATAATCTGGTGGAGAACCCAGTGACTGCAATTATGACTTCTAAGCAAACAATGGAAACTTCTTCCTCTGTGGTCTGAGTTACAGCTGATGGGAACTGTGTGGATGAAGTCAGGTAAAGCCACGCTTGAATGTGGTCCTCCAAGTAAGGACGTCATCCATGATGCTGGCCAAGGGAGGATTTGGAAGACACCAGCGACAGCTACGTGCTCTAGTTAGAACACAAACAGGCAGATTGGAGCAGAGCCACATGTGAGGGCTGGTGTGAGATGAGAGAGCTGTTCTCAGCATGCACATCCCACTCCTGTGATAGACACACAGAAGACCTCCGCTCTGTACGCACAGGCAGAGAGAAAGCAGGACGAGGCCTTCACTGTCCATCACCTCACCGCTCCTGCTCTACATGAATTATTTTATTGTGTTCATTATCTATTTATAGCCACTCTCCATGTTCTAATGTGTGTGTGTTTTCCGGAGTGTGCATTACAGAGCCAGATGACTGACAGCAGCTGCCATTTAGGAGTCTGAATATTTCATTACAGGCAGAGAAATGTGAGAGACAAAGCACAGGTTATGTGTTTGTGTGTTGCAGTTTTCATCCAAGTGATGATTTACCACATCTCTATTCATGGCAAGTGACACACTGTGAAATGCCTCATAAAAGACATGCAGGTCTGTCCTATTAATAATATTGTTGTTGTTGTTGTTATCTATCCATCCATCTAGATATATTCCCTTCTTCTTCTTGATTCTATCTATCTATCTATCTATCTATCTATCTATCTATCTATCTATCCAATCACTCCATCCATATCTAACTATCTATTTATTATTATTATTATTATTATTATTATTATTATTATTATTAGCAATAGTAGTTGTATTGTGGTTGTCGCTGTTATTTTTATCTATCTATCTATCCATCCATCCATCCAGTCACTATCTATCTATTTATTATTATTATTAGCAGTAGCAGTAATATTGTGGTTGTCGCTGTTATTTTTTTAATCTATCTATCTATCTATCTATCTATCTATCTATCTGTCTGTCTGTCTGTCTGTCCAGTCACGATCTATCTATTTATTATTATTAGTAGTAGTAGTAGTAGTAGGAGGAGTAGTAGTATTGTGGTTGTTGCAGTTTTTTTTAAACCTATCTATCTATCTATCTTTCTTTCTTTCTGTCTGTCTGTCTGTCTGTCTAGTCACTATCTATCTATTTATTATTATTATTATTAGTAGTAGTAGTAGGAGGAGTAGTAGTATTGTGGTTGTTGCAGTTTTTTTTTTTTAAATCTATCTATCTATCTATCTGTCTGTCTGTCTGTCTGTCTATCTATCTATCTATCTGTCTATCTATCTATCTATCTATCTGTCTGTCTGTCTGTCCAGTCACGATCTATCTATTTATTATTATTATTATTATTATTATTATTATTATTATTATTAGTAGTAGTAGTAGTAGTAGTAGTATTGTGGTTGTTGCAGTTATTGTTTTTTTTTAAATCTATCTATCTATCTATCTATCTATCTATCTATCTATCTATCTATCTATCTATCTATCTATCTAATTGTCCATCATTCCATCCATCTATATATCTAACTATCTGTTATTATTATTATTATTATTATTATTATTATTATTAATAATAATAATAATAATAATAATAATAATAATAATAATATTGTGGTTGTTGCTTTTATTTTATTTTTTTATCCATCTACCTATCTATTGTTTATTTATTTGTTTATTTATTTTTATATTTGTTATGATTTGTGCAAATAAAAAATAAATGTATTTTTTAAGCTGCCTGTTTGCGATATAAAAAAAAAACAAAGAGCTGAGAGGAGTGTTCTTAATTATACATATGCAACAATCCGGATGTGGAGGAACGCTCCGAACGTAATCGCTATCTGTCAGACCTCACTAACATCCATCCTCTCTGCATGACCTCCTTTATCCCCCTCAACCTGTTTTTTTCCCCACTTATTTTCTCTCTCTCTCTCTCTCTCTCTCTCTCTCTCTCTCTCTCTCTCCATCATTTCATCAGGAACTGCTGCCAGATGCGACTGTCAGGCTCTGGCCGACGTAACGTTTGATGTTGGTGAGACGGCGCCAGTTAAAGCTGTTTGTTCTTGTTTTGTTTTGATGGAAGCCTGAGTCAGACGCAGAAAACACGAAGCGAGTGTCCATCACGCCGGTCCTGGCGTGTCCTCGGGAGTGAAGCAAGGTGGCAAGAGTGAAATTCGCACTCCATCTGTGTGCAGTCATCCGACTCGGACCGGATGGAGCGGTGTGAACGTGCTCGTTAGATAGAGAGGCTGGTCATAATCATTTCGTTTGAAAATTAGATTGGGAACTTTGGATGAAATATGAAGAAACTAGAAGGATCAAACCCAAAATAAATTAACAAACAAAAGGACGATGATGAGTGGAAAGCAAAACAACTTCAAAGACATCTCTAATGCTGTTAAAGAAAAAAAAGAAGAAGAAGAAGAAAAAAAAACAAAACAGTTTCCACAAAAACCCACCTAGACCTTTTTCCTCTCCCCACACACACACACACACACACACACACACACACACACACACACACACACACACACACCATGACAGATTTTCTGTGAGGAAACAGGAGGGCATGAGGCACCTGGTGAGTGGAAGACAGGCGGAGAAGGTGTGTTGCACACAATGGTTTCGGCGAGGAGGTTATTATAAGGGTTGTTAGTGTCGTGTGCTCGAAGGAGGGGGTTAGTTAGGAGATAGTTGCCAGTCATTCCTGCAGGGGGGAAAAAAACAGAAATAAGTAAGGAAGGAAAATGGTGGGAAGAGGAGAAAAAGAGAAGGATTTATCATAGTTAGCAATAAAATGTGCCCACCCACCCACACACTCGCTTCATCAAACAGGATTAATAGCAATTCTGAAGTGGTTTCCTCTGAGCATCTAATTATACTGCAGAATTATATTTAGTCTACCTGGAATAACACAACAGACTCTACAAAGCACAACACACTGCAACTGTTTATTCCACACTGTCCTGCTGATGACTTCCTCAAATATGATTGGTCAGAAGTAGCTGATTCATTTTCTACATCATTCTGGCTGTAAGGTAAACCACAGGTTTCTATCAATGCACTCATTCTACCATGTTATCGTTTCTATAGTAACAACTCAATCATTAGGAAAAAAAAAAAATGTTCATGAGCGTTGATGAACGCTTTCTTGAAGGACTATGTTTATTTAACATTTACGGATGGAGTCTCCAGTGTCTCCAGAAGCTGGTGAGGGAACGACGAGTTTGTTTATAGCTTCTGTAACGTTAACGATCTTGTTTCTAGAACGTTCCACGACATTAAATAGAACTAGAAAGCGATCCGTCGTATGATTTGATGTTCTTTCAAACATCAAAAAATTGCAATGGTGGCGAAAATGATGTGGTGTAAGAGGAATAAAACGTCACACGGTCACCCTGTTGATTATTTTCCTGTGACAGCACACCTCAACGTGTTTTATTCTTTACTTATTTGGCCTAATATCCTTCGTGAACTAACAAGCTAGCTAGCTGGTTCAGAAGTTTCTTCTTACACAGCTAGATTTTCGACCCAGAGCACCATCCATACGCGTTAATATTTATAAGTATTCATTATTGTGTATAAGTTGCTGTCCAGGTTTTAATATTCTTAATAAGATCTTCTCAACATGACATTTTTTCTTACTTCTAAACAAAATTGCGGTGTAAAAACCGCATTCCGTCCATTTTGTGTACCACACATCTTACACAATGTTATCCCAGGGTATCCCAGGGAACTCGGGGCATAAGGTGGGGGACACCCTGGACGGAGAGCCAACCCATCGCACGCACAATCACACACACACATTTACACACTACGGACAATTTAGAGATGCCAGTAAGCCTACAACGCACGTCTTTGGATTGGGGGAGGAAACCGGCGAACCCAGAGGAAACCGCCAAATGAAACTTGTGCCTCCATGGTGTTCTCAGATATATCCAGTTTCAGGAAAATTCAGTTTCAGTTGTCAGCCATTATGGAAAACGTCTTGGTTTATTACTCTAAATGAAGACTTTATTTTACGAATATGTAAATAGAGTGTTTATATGTTTTATAAAGCAATGCTGGTTATATTCCTTTGTAGTATTTGTGAGCCCATGATCTAAAATCAGCAGATATCAGAAAAAAAAAAGCTTTTCGATATGGTCTCTTTACCCTCTTCGGTGGATGTAGCTGAAAAAAAACAAACAAACCCCGGCATTAACGAAATCAATGGGCTTTTCTGGCACAGCGGACGGAAAAGTCCGGAAAATGACTGCCGTCTGTATGAAATGTGGATGTGAGCTCCGAGTCAACAGCCGAACCATTCTACCAAGTCTGTAGGCTCTACCTTGAACTGGATGAGTATCAAAATCAATGTGCTTCAGTGAGATGATAGAGCGCTGAATGAAAGAACAGATGGATGAGTGCTGCCAGCTTGAATTGCAGTTGGGTCAGCATGTGCTTTGGGTCAACAGTTGAATCTTTGTACCGAGTCAGATGGATCCGGTTTAGAAAAAAAAATATATATATAAATATATATATAAATATAAAAAGATCTCGGATGAGCAAAACCTATGGTTTCTTTTATGACATGGCTGTGAGATGAAAAGAATGTGGGATTAGAGAGACGGATATGGAGTCATGCCATCACATTTGGTGGTTGTAGAAAGAAATTTCAAGGAGTTTGTATGATATGATGGAGAGTTGGAGAGATAAAGTGGCCTTGGGCTTTTGGAGAGTAGTGTGACGGCTCGAGGTTGAAAATCCGACATTGGTGCCGTGAGCCAATTCTGCCTTTTTAAACAGTATTCTGATTACTTTAATTTCTGGCGTTGCAATTCACATCCTACATTCCAAAATGCATACTTCCATTTAGATGATATTAAATGACACTTTTAGAAAGGAAAACGATTCGATCTAGAACCGTAATGAGAGTTCTTTAGGTTGTTCGTATAGGGAGGTAAGCTAAAAGGCTTAAAGAATCCTCTTTCCCAAGAACGGAGAGAGAGAGAGAGAGAGCATTTGATATTTAATCTTATTATTATTATAAGGTTCTAACTGAATTTATGCTATAAATATGTATATAGAACTGAATACATGTGCGAAATTTCATATAACATTGTTGAGAAGGTTTATGTATGGAATAAAACACTTGGGGTGTGTCGTTCTAGGAAAATAATCAACGACAGGATGGTGTGATGAGAGCGACATATAAAGCTGAGTTTCTTTCACCACTTCAAAGTTGAATTTTTTTTTTTTTTTTCAAAACCAGCATTTCCTGAAGCGTTCATTCCTCTTTCACCACAACAATCCGCTAAACATTAGAGATTTTTATTTATTTATTAAAGAAGACACATTGCACTTTTATGTTTATAGTTATGTGGAGCACCCACTTTGTTTATCACAGCTATAAACAGTCATTTTGTTATGTTCCCAGGCGGAAAAAAAGAAGAAAAAAAAAAGCACATTGTTCCTGAGAAACCAGCAGTGTTTGTCCTGAAGCCTTTCCCATGGTGGAAAACCTAAAGGAACAGATTTAACTCTGAATGTGACGAAACACTGACACGGGAGACTCCTTACGGAAACCACTCCCATATCAATCAATGCGTTACACTGAATGTTACATTGATACATTGATTGTTAAATACTGTGTTAAATACGAACATGTTTCTGATATCTGTTTAAGTGCACCTATTATGGTTTCGAAACGTGCCTAATTTTGTTTTAAAGGTCTCATATTTACAGATTTCATGCCTCCGAGGTCAAAAAACACTTTAACGTGCATAGAATTCAAACTGCAGCATTACCTTGTGTCCCCCCATTGTCACAAACGACTCGCTAAGTGATCCGTTCTAAACTCCTTTCAGAGAGCATACTCTGCTCTGATTGGTCAGATGTCCCAGTCTGTTGTGATTGGTCTACCTATGTCAGCATGTTTCAAAAAGGAAACGCCCACTACCGTAACAGGTTTCAGCTCCGTCTGTCAGCGAGCAGCCGATGAAGACCAGAGGCGGAGCTTTTTGTTACAAACCTACGTAGGTTAGTACAGGAAGTAAAGTCTGGAATCACTAACGACTCGATTCAGCTGTTCAGAATCGGTTCCTTCTTTTAGGAGTCAATAACTCCGTTTGTTGTGAGCTTTGATTTTAGAAACTTTACATTCACAAACAGCTACGAATATAACACACTACACGAAAGGTCATATTTGAAAAACCATAATAGGTGCACTTTAAGTAGTGCGAATGAGCTGTTACTATAGAAACGATAACATGTTTGAATGTGTGTTAGAAACGTGTGATTTGAATTACAGCAGGAACTACTTACTGTCAGCGCTGCGGTTAAAGAAAATGAATCAACATGAATCTGACCAATCAAAAAACCAGAATCCTCATTAAGCAGTTTTATAAATCTGAATAATGGGCGGGGTCAAAACTGTAAGATATTGTTCTTTACTCAGACCAAACCTTACAATTCTAATAACGTCTCAATTTAATGATGGTCTTTGAGCTACAATGTTTCGTTTTGTGGATTTTTTTGGAAATGCTGGGAAAGTATTCTTTACTGCACAGTTCAAATTAGCATAACTGCATTTGGATGGAAACGGCACTGTTTCCCTTCACACCTGCCACTTTTATATATACTTAATATATATATATATATATATATATATATATATATATATATATATATATATATATATATATATATATATATATGCTCTGGCACTGTGTGTTGCCTGACGAAGCATTTTAAGGCGTTTGCCTCAGATGCTACACTGTGAGGGTGGGGTGGATGCGGGAGAGGGGTGTCTAAAGTTTAACATCATCGTCTCATCTGCAGCACTCTTGCTCGCTCTAAATAATTGATCGGTCAGGTTTTTTTATTTATTTATTTTTTTTATAAACAAGTGGTCCTTGTTTGAACCGGAGGACTGAAAGCAGCGATTTGAAACATCTGACAGATGTGATATATAAAAAATAAAAAATAAAATAAACCAACGTCTTTTGTTCATGTGTCTGAGCCTTTTATGCCTTCTGGCATGTTTTCACATTGTTATGTCTGGAGGTAAAATAAAAATATCAAACATTTTTGCTTTCTGCTTGAAAATCTAAACAAGGAGCACTGTTTCCATTAGTCTATTTCCATAAGAGTAGACGCTACATGAAACACTTACTTAAGAGGACGTGGGAACACAGGTGGGTTTTCTTTCTCAGAAGAAAGAAAAACCACCCCCTGAATTTCAGAATGAACTTTAAAACTTTATATTTCAGGTTAACGGATAAGAAAAATCACATGCAGTTACCATTTTAATACAAGCGTTCACGCTAGCAAGTGACAAAGCCACGGGTAATTCTGTGTAAGTGCGTGACATACAGTTCTGATTCGACAGCAACAACCGACATCCGAATGGAGATTTGAATAATTCTACGCAAATGAATAATTACGATTCATTAATCTGATTCAAATCTGATTCAAATGATTGGCTCCAATGAATTCTCGGGACCAATCCTATCGCTCGGGTTGCCTGTTATTCCATAAAACCCATACTCCCAATAAAACTCCTTCTAGATTTAATTCGAAGACATTTGGTGCTCAAAAATGAAAGAAAAGCCTCAGTATTCATTCATCTTCGGTTAATCCTGGTTAATTCATTCACCTTCGGTTAATCCTGGTTAGGGTTGCGGTGGATCTGGAGTCCATCTGTTTCCACCCCAAAGTATCGTTTTCATTATTCATTTTCAACAGCAACCGTCCAAAGTCTGTTATTCCACTTACACTACAGCAATTTGTCAATTATTATTTACTAATCGTTCATTAAATAACAACACGTCATGCTTTTTAGCGGTTCAAAGCTGATGAAATAAACAATAAAACCCCGCTGCTTGTCATTTTACCAAGAAAGCGGAAAGCGTAAACTCCTACAAAGCACCGTGACTGTTACAAAGCATTGACACCTGAGAGTCTTTCCATAAATGTTACATAACTCAGTCCGTACAGGAGGTTTTTTTTTTTTGTGATTGTTGCGGCCAAACAAGCTTGATTTTGCTGCGGCTTGTTTTATTTTATTTTTCCTTCAAATTATGCGATGCAATTTGCTGAGGGTTTTTTTTTTCCCCAGAAAACTACTTGAATTGGCAAAATTGCAATTGCACAGAACTGAAGTAAAAATGGAAGTTTGTTGGTAAATGAGATCTTTTAGCCGCACTTATGTTTGATGCACGTGAATGGAAGAGGGCTTTGTGATGCGGAATGCGTGATGTGATGATGTCACATGACGCCTCTTGGAACCAATCTGCGGTGATTTAGAAAAATTGCAAGCTCCTGTGAATGTTTGCTTGATTTTGCATTCAGTTTTTGAACAGCATCCTTTTAAAATTTGCTTATTGTTAGGCTTAGATTATGTTGATGGTCTGCCATACAAGTCTCTGCATGTCAGCTGTTACCATAGAAACAATAACATATTAGAACGTGAGCATTATTATTAACCTTTCGTTCATGCTACTACTGTCCTAGCCGTGCTGTTATATAATTAACACACTTTCCGACCAATCAGGGTCGAGAATTCAACTGCGCTGTGGTACAACTAAAATGAATAGACCTTCCGACCAATCACAATCGGAAATTCAATCATGTTTTAGTATAAATTTTACAGTATAATAGTATACACTTTAGCTACTACGACTTAATATCAGAATTTAAAACAAAGACAGACAGGCCACGCCCACGAGAGGCAACAAACAATCCTGAGCGCCTTTCTACTTGCTAGAGTGAACGCAGTGCGAGGTTTCAAACCTAAACTTTTATCAAACAAACAAAAACAAGTTCCTGTTACGACTGTCTATTAGAGCAGCAGAGCGCTCACCTTGGTTCAGTGTCGAGGTGCTGTTGATGTCTCCGGAGATGAAGGAAGACTCGGACTGCTTCCTCACCGTGTCGTTCCACATCCGCCTGATACGACTCTGGGACACACATGCACACACAGACACACGCTGTTAGCTACTAGCGCATGTTAAAAACCAGCACTAATTAGCGAGTGGCAGAAGGTAACAACAATCATTATGCTCTTCGGATTACAACCTCGTGCCCTCCGGGAGCAAACGCGAGAACGGCAGACGAAGAATTACCGGAAAAAAATTGACAAAAAAAAAAAAAAAAAAAAAGTAAATAAATAAATAAATAAAATGACAGAAAATCATGTTCATACTTACGGCTGAAGTGTCGGCGGTAAGACATAATTGCTAGGAGCACTATTTCATGGAAAAGCAATAACAATATACGTTGATGGCGTCGCTACAGGACTAGAGCTACGAGACGTATAAAAATATAAACCATGCTGGGGTCTATTTAGCAAAATCCAGGGTAGGTAAGAAATTCTATTACACCGAGCTTGTACAACGACATGGCTGCTAATTGACGCGGGTAAGAACACTACAGGTGTGAAGAAGAGTCACGCTGATGACACTGATGTTCGAACAGCGACAAAGGGTCTGATTCGCTAAGAACTCCATTAAGGCTAGCTAATCTGCCTGCTAGGGGAAATAAATCCAATTGATTTCCCGTTTGTTGGCAAAACCTACTAACCACAATTAGTCACCAAGAATCTCATTTAAGAGAATGATTAGGTCTGCGTCGGATGAGAAATTAACTCACGAGGCGGATTAAATGAAGAGGCGCGTCCTTGATAATTCAGCGGGAAGAGTTTAACGTGGCGTTTTCCCTTCAAGACTAATTATCCAGTGGTGTTAATAAACAAGCGGATCGTGTAAAAAGACCGCCGCGACTCAAAATGTCTGAGAAAAGTTCGTAAGTAGATACAGTGTTTGTTTGGGAGGTTTGTTTGTTTGTTTGTTTGTTTGTTTGTTTGTTTGTCAATCCCTGAGGTATGTAAGAAAATCCATTATCTGTGCTTTTCTTCCACTACGGTTTGTATCTCGGCAAGTCTTAAAATCTCAGAAAGCGTTTATTAAATCGGGCGCAAAAAAAAAACTCTCTTGCAGACCCAAAGGCGCAAAATCACTTATCACAATGAGAACGGCTGGCCTTTTTTCTTTTTTTTTTTTTTTTTTCATACATACAAAAATAAATAAATAAATAAATAAAACAAACATCCGTATTTGCCAGAACAACTACATTAAAAGCTGATGGCAGCCGGGCCGCTGATGGAGAAGTGAAAAGATGGAATGTTAAGTGCTTTACCTGAGTAGCGGAGGAGTATCGGGCCGTGGAGCGAGATGTGGACGTCTTGCCCACGCTGTGAGAGCTGTCCGGGGGCAAAGCGCCGCAGCACTGAGACTGACGGAAACACTTTCCGTATTCTTTACGCACCTGCGGGAAATGTCACGTCACAAAGTAATGCTGTTAGAAAAGTCAGAAAAGTCCACGTCATGTGATTAGTATGGAATAAAACGCTTCAGGGGTGTGCTGTAAGAGGAAAATAATCAATGAGGTACAACGTGAAGCAGAGTCACGGTTACCGTCCTGAAGTCACAGCATGGCCCCGAGTGTTTTATTCCTCTTATACCACAGCAGTACTTTTTATACATTTGTAGTTAATAAGTTTGCTGCAATAGTCGGTGTTCCCGGTGTTCGGACGCACACCGATTACATCACTTGCCCAGCGCAGCACCGCCCCCACTGTCGTTTTGCCTTTTTATAGTAATAAAAATCATTTCGGGGGCAGTGGAGGCTTGACGGTTAATAATCTGGGTTACTGATCAGATGGTCAGGGGTTCAAGCCCCATCACAGCCAGGCTCTGGGTTACTGATCGGGAAAGACAGGGGTTCAAGCCCCATCACAGCCAGGCTCTGGGTTACTGATCGGGAAAGACGGGGGTTCAAGCCCCATCACAGCCAGGCTCTGGGTTACTGATCGGAAGGTCGGGGGTTCAAGCCCCATCACTGCCAAGCTGCCACTGTTGGGTCCTTGAGCAAGGCCCTTAACCCTCTCTGCTCCAGGGGGCGCTGTATCATGGCCGACCCTGCGCTCTGACCCCAGCTGACTAACATGCTGGGGTGTATGAAGAAAAGGATTTCACTGTGCTCTAATGTATACGTGATCAATAAAGACTCATTATTTAGTCAGTTAAAGAACAGACACTACATATAAAAACTCAGATTTCATTCATCACGTAACGACAGTGAGGCGAGCTGACTGACGAGACGCTGGCGTAAGATTTGCTTTCAGAAGTTCTGCGTTTAATCCAAGCGAGTTTGTCACTGTACTGTATTTTTCCATTAAGAATAATAATGAACCCGCCACTCAGGCAACTGCTGCCCCCGAACTGAAGCTAATTCGAAAGTGTAAATGAAAAGCGTACGGCCATTCATAAGCGATTTTCAAGTGGGGGGTGGGGGTGGGGGGGGGGGGGGCACTCTCCGGAGTGTTTTATTCCTCTTACACGACAGCAGTACTTTTTATCCCCTCGTAGTTGCATTTAATATCGTCATAGCTACGTATGAAGGCGCTCTCCTGTGATTTGAATTACAGACAGAACTTCTGTCAGAGCTGCTCTTACAGACAATTAATCATCCGAACACTGACAGAGCGCTGAATATTGGTAGTGTTTTGTATATACTGAGACTTTTTTATTGAATTTTTTTTTTTTTAAGAACTCACACAACCAGTGCCTGCCAAACCCTTTTGTCCATCAAAGACATTTGCTCACTGAGTGGCTTCTTTTAGGCAGACGCACAATCTCGGCATCAAAAAGACTCATTTCACCCTCGAGAGGCCACAGCTAATGGAGCAGACAGGCAAGTGCTTGTTTTGACACCGCTGATGAATTGAAACATTAAACACAGGATAACTCGGAATAAAGTTTCCCTGCAGCCACATCTCCACCGGTGTACACATCACCGCTGGCGAGACGGAAGCTGTAGTAACGTCAAGATTCGTTTAATTACGCGCCGCCTATTAAGCATACGTCAAGGTTTCGGCCCGGTAAATACACAGGCGAACCTGGAACTGTTTTTTAAAAGTAAAAAGTGCACCCACGCCGTGGAAGTTTTTGAATCATGATACGTGAGCGAGTTTCTAATAGTCCCCAGAGGCGCATGAGGCTAATGTTATTTCCCCAATCGCGACAGCTAATCACGAGGCATAAGCTCATGTGATTGCTGCTTAATTAAATTACACAAACAAACAATGAAATCAGAAAGCGGCAGCGTGGACCGGAGAGATCGTTCCGAGACATTTTCAGGTCTGCTTTCGGTAAAACAGGAGCAGACGGAGAGGCCCAGTTTCCTTTAAACAGAGCCGAGGGAGCGATGAATGCGTCTTTTACCTTCTTCTGGAGGAGACAGTGGAAGATGAAGATGAACATCCCTTGCAGTGTGTTGAAGACGGTGAAGAGGTAGGCCATGACGACGGACGACTCGTTGAGGAAGAACAACCCGAACGACCAGGTGAGGCCGAGCAGACAGAGCAAGGCGAACGCTCCCAGCACCCATGACCTGCAGGCGCGGGAAACAAAATGGCATCGCTGTATCGTTACAGAGAAAAGAGGCAGGCTTTATTTTTGCCACCGATGACATAACGCATGACTCGACACTCCTAGCGTTGTATCGCGATATCGATAGCGTTTTAGATTCGCACGCTCAACCGATTTCCATTTCCCAAATAAATCAAAGCCACTCGCCTCGCTCCGTCCGGTGCGCTTTTCTTCACATTTTATGGCTACAATACAGCAGCTAAACGGCACGTGAGCATCCATAAATAAATAATCCCGACGCAAACCTGCAAGACTCGGCGGTTTGTCATAAGAAATGATCACTGAACAGAAAGTAACGACTTCTTACGTTTATTAGAATTTAATAAGGCAGAAAAACATGAATAAAACAAATCCGCCGGACTTGATCGAACGTCCGGACGGAAACGGATCGCTCGGAAACGCTGACGTTTCATAAAAACGTCGTTAAAATGATACTGCAATAATTCCGCACGCGAGAACGCCACCGTTTACTACAAGGCATGAAAATTTCATTTCGTAAAACCTGTGCTTGCACGACAAGGCGCCACAATATGAATAAAAAATTATCCTACGCTTGAAAATGGACGCCAGAGCACAGGTTTATCACCTGCAAGCATTTTTAAACATGTTTTATTAGCACGCAAATAAATAATATAAATAATAAGGACTCAGATCTGCTCGGAAGTCACCTATATGAGTGAACTTCACACGAAACAAATCATTATCTTTAATAATTTAGAAAGAAAAATGGAATGCATCTGGTTGGAAATAGTACACTTATAGTTTATTATTCATCTTAAAGCACACTCTTGAATTCTTGAGTAACTACAAGCGCTGGACGTTTAAGGGGTTAAAATCGAATCGGGTATCGGATGAAAATCAGTGTGAACACTAGATGATGTGACAATACGTATGAAAAAATCCACCAAGACGTAATCATTTATGTCAGGAATGAAAAGTATCAGCAGGAATTCCCACTGGGGAAGTGAGACTGGAATTGTGCACAGGCATAATGATCGTAAAGATAAAGACTCGATGGAACAATTTGATACATTTCTTGAAAACTGAGCAGTAGATATAATGAAAACAATCACATTTTTCTCCATATCTATCCAACGCTTATGAACGCAGTCCAACAGATCCCAAAAACGCCCATTAAATGTGCCGTGAAAGCAGCCTTTGACTGGATTCATTAGAATTTAGTAGCTTTACGATTTAAAAAAAAGTGCTCACTGCACACACTATAAGTGTACTAAAGTACAAGTGCAATATTCAACTGAGAAAGAAAGAAAGAAAGAAAGAAAGAAAGAAAGAAAGAAAGACTCACAAATAGTGAAAGAAAGAAATATTCCCTAGTAATTTAGGAGAGAAAAAAACTAAGGCAAAGAAAGAAAGAAAGAAAGAAAGAAAGAAAGAAAGAAAGACAGAAAGAAAGACAGACAGAAAAAGAAAGAAAAAAGAAAGAAACACTCAAATACTGAAAGAAATATTCCCTAATAATTTAGGAGAGAAAAAAACTAAGGCAAAGAAAGAAAGAAAGAAAGAAAGAAAGAAAGAAAGAAAGAAAGAAAGAAAAAGAAACAAAGAAATACTCAAATACTGAAAGAAAGAAAGAAAAATTCCCTAATAATTCATAAGAGAAAAAAAAACTAAGGCAAATAAAAAAGAAAAAAAAGAAAAAAGAAAGAAAGACAGAAAAAAGAAAGAAAAAAGAAACAAAGAAATACTCAAATACTGAAAGAAAGAAAGAAATATTCCCTAATAATTTAGGAGAGAAGAAAACTAAGGCAAAGAAAGAAAGAAAGACAGAAAGACAGAAAAAAGAAACAAACAAATACTCAAATACTGAAAGAAAGAAAGAAATATTCCCTAATAATTCATAAGAGAAAAAAAAACTAAGGCAAAGAAAAAAGAAAGACAGAAAAAAGAAAGAAAGAAAAAAAAGAAAAAAGAAAGAAAGAAAGAAAGAAAGAAAGAAAGAAAGAAGAAACAAAGAAATACTCAAATACTGAAAGAAAGAAAGAAAGAAATAGTCCCTAATAATTCATAAGAGAAAAAAACTAAGGCAAATAAAAAAGAAAAAAAAGAAAAAAGAAAGAAAGACAGAAAAAAGAAAGAAACAAAGAAACAAAGAAATACTCAAATACTAAAAGAAAGAAAGAAATATTCCCTAATAATTCATAAGAGAAAAAAAAACTAAGGCAAATAAAAAAGAAAAAAAAGAAAAAAGAAAGAAAAAAGAAAGAAAGACAGAAAAAAGAAAAAGAAAGAAATATTCCCTAATAATTCATAAGAGAAAAAAAAACTAAGGCAAAGAAAAAAGAAAGACAGAAAAAAAAGAAAAAAAGAAAGACAGAAAAAAGAAAGAAAGAAAGAAAGAAAGAAAGAAAGACTCAAATACTGAAAGAAAGAAATATTTCTTAATAATTTAGGAGAGAAAAAACTAAGGCAAAGAAAAAAGAAAGACAGAAAAAAAAGAAAAAAAGAAAGACAGAAAAAAGAAAGAAAGAAAGAAAGAAAGAAAGAAAGACTCAAATACTGAAAGAAAGAAATATTTCTTAATAATTTAGGAGAGAAAAAACTAAGGCAAAGAAAAAAAAAAGAAAGAAACGAAAGAAAGAAATAAAGAAAGAAAAGAAAGAAAGACTGAAATACTGAAAGAAAGAAATATTCCCTAATAATGTAGAAGAGAAAAAAGCTAAAGCAAAGAAAGAAAGCAAACCTTTTACGTGATTGATCAGAAGCGAGTAGCTTTCTAATTAAAAAAAGACCTCACCGCGCTCTGTACTGTCCTACAAAACGAATGCGATATTCACCTGGACTGAAAAAATGGCTGGAAATTTACCAGCATGAATTCTCGCTGGAAAAACCAACCTCGGCTGCTTCCCTCCACGTTCGGCGAATTTCACACGCGTCGCGTTAAGAACGATCGCCAGATCAGTCATAATTTCCCGAAAGCAGCATGTCACGATTTACTACAATTTCCTAGGATTTATTAGCATTCGAACTAAAACTCGCGAGCAAACACGTGGAGCTCTGACGTTACCGATGGAAAATTCCCCTGGACGTCAGGCGAGAAATTTATCAGCGAGGAATTCCCAGCGGAAAAATGCACGTTAGTCCTCCAAGCTGCTTCTTTCCACATTTTATTAGTGAAATACAACTGTTAAAACGGCTCGTAAAAGGTTCGTAAATTACGCGTGAGCGATCGGAAAAAGAAAGAAAAAAAAAAGAAAAAAATTTACATAAAATCGTTTAATTTAATAGGAAATAAGAATAAGGAACGATGTCGTAAAAATCACTAGCAGCCATGTAATATTTTTTTAAATACAAAATATGCTGCGTTTAATCTCATTTAACAGCTGTTAAAAGAACAAGGTATAAAAATATGAATAAATAAATTTGGAAAAAAAAATTCCCTTGGCTTTGAGTATAAATGTCAGAATGGAAATTTATCAGCATGAATTCCCACCACACAAACCAAAAAAAAAAAAAAAAAAAAAAACCCTGGCGCTGCTCCTGTAAGCGTGTTTGTGTTTTTCCCCCCATATTTTAATAGTGCAGAACAACAGCTAAATGGCAAGTGAAGGCCCATAAATAACTCCGACACAAATCCGCTCGGGCTCAGAAATCTGATAAGAATGCCCACAGAGCCGCGCCGCTCGATGACAGTATTTCACTCGGCTCTCGCGGGGTCTCGAGAGAGAATACATGCTGCGCAGTCGACCGTGCCCCCCCCCGCGCCCGCCCGCCCGCCCGCCCCGACCAGTCCTCCACCCCGAGACATTCCGGGAACTCTTCGTATGGATCGAATGACACGTTCGCTAGACAGGATGGCCGGTGGCCTGCTACAGCAACGTGACATGAGGGGGAATTTTTCTTATTCCCATCTCCTCTTACACACGTCGTGCAGTCATGACCTCTCGTCCCGTGTAAAAAAAAAAAAAAAAAAAAAAACACGTCTCAATTTTAACGCGCGCCACCAGGCTGTGACAGTCGGAAAATACGTCCGGACTTCTCAAGGACGGTGTTTACAAGAGGCCAAGCTCGCGCCATGACACGCTCGGCGAACACGCTCTTAACTGAGCCGCGCAAAAGGTTAATGCTTTTCCTAATTACATCCATAAACTCAAATGAGCCCCTTCGGAACGTTTAACGCAAGGCTACGCTGGGATGCGACCTTCACCCCGTCCTCGAACTGTCACCCGGAACTTTTTCCGGAGTAGGTTTTGACGCGAACTGCGCGGCGGTTTGTGTAAAAATGAGGCCGTGTTGATCGTTATCGCTCGGTAATCCCGATCGTGGGCGGTTTGAGATGGTTCGAGTCTGAGCATGCAGGCGAAACCGATTAAGACGGCGACAAGCGGCAAAAAAACGGGAAAGGAATCACAGGCTGGCGCGTCTTTGGGAAATAAATGGAGCGGCGTGAATGTAAAAACAACAGTCTTACCTGATGCTCTCCAGGCGGCTGGAGTCGGGCTTCACCGAGGTGGAGTGCTTCACCATCTTGTACATGGTCACGACCAGGAAGGCCAGATTGAGCTGTCAAAACATTGAGAACGTGGTAAGTGGACCACACAGCAGCGTTCCTTCATTTCCTGGAATCCACAATGGCGTTTAATCATTCCGATGACATGTTTATCAAGAGCAACAGACCCATTTTTATATTTGATGCGTTTGCACAAGTGAGTGTTTTCTCAGGCGAGAGTCTGAGGTCAGAGCACCACCGGGTCCCACCTGGGATTTGAACTCACAA